>NW_026055397.1:0-32041 GCF_023343755.2 Lodderomyces oxycetoniae | reverse complement strand
ATATACCACGATATATCTATATCTAGTGATATTTGGCGCCTTTGCTTGGAAAAAAAAATTCCATACTGAAAAAACCAAGCAAACCTAATGCAAATAAGTATGAGAACCCAATTCAAAAGTAATTGTGCTGTTTAGTAAATTTCTTTTGCTGGAAGAAAGGGAAGAAGAATATCTGATTCTGACAAATATAAGATTACATTAATCAATTAGAATTGATTTGAAAACCATTTCTATCAATTAAATATAAGAGGTTTATTATATTTTTGGACTAGCTGTACGTTTATATTGTTTAATTTGAATTCAATTGATGTTTTTCTTTTATAGTGGGAAAATAACATTGGCTTTTTGCAATAAAATAGAAAAACTATGTGCTAATAAAACGCAAGAATTCTTTTTTTGGCAGAAAGATCTTGTCTCGTATCTTAAATTTCTAAAAAAATACGTCACCAAAAAGAGGCGGTACAAAGATTGCAAAAGAAATTTTCACCTTTTTGAGACTGTAAACTTCTATAACCCTACACATTTAGTACACTTCCAAAATGTATCTCCCTTCTTCTTTCATATCCTCAACAACCTTAGCTGCATCTTTTATTTCCTCTCCCTTAAGCTTTGCACCATTGGTAACTATATCTTCTAAACATGCAGTGATATCGGGAACTGGCCAGGTAGGACCACACAAGTAGAATGAACCGTTCTTTTCAATGATCGCTTTCGTCAACTCATCCATTGTTTGCCTGATTCTATCTTGGATATAGATCTTCTCTGGTTGATCTCTGGAAAATGCTGCTCCAATATGAGTTAACAAACCGGCATCTTTGTAGGCTTCCCACAACTCACCATAGAGATACTCCTCCTTCTTGTGTCTGGAACCCATGTACAAGTAGATATCACCAATTTCCATGCCTTGTTGTTGTTGCCAGATCTTCTCTTCAACAAAAGCTTTGAATGGAGCTAAACCAGTTCCTAAACCAGACATAACAATTGGCTGGGTGGACAACGGTGGCAACTTCATAACGGAGGGTTTGACACTAACAACCAACTCATCACCAATCTTCAAATCAGATAAATACTTCGAACAGTGACCATACCTCAATCTACCTTTTGAATCAACCCAATCAACAACAACAACAAGTAAATGAATAGCATTAGGGTGAATCTTTTGAGATGAAGCAATAGAGTATTCTCTTCTCTTTAAGGGGGCAATGATTTTAACCAAATCCGGGAATTTTGGTCTTGCAGATTTGAACTCTTGCAAGATATCAAAGTAACTATTAAAGTCGATTTCTTGTCTCTTTTTCAACTCTTCAGCACCTTCAGCACTTGCCAATTTTTGTAAATGTTCCTTCTCTTTTACGTCAGTTGCAAACTCAGCTAAGGAGTCATAGAATCTTTTCGGAGGTTTACCCAAAAAATCAATCGATTCACTCAAGATTTGTCTAGCTGATCTAATTTCTAAAAGCTTTGCGTCTTCTTTATTAGTAACTTCAACAAGAGAATTTCCATCAACTCCGTAAAAGTTGAGGAACCTTTCAACTTCATTAGAGTTGTTTCTTCCATGAATACCTAATGCTTCACCAATTTCGTATTTTAATCCAGTACCAGTAGTATCAAACTCAATGTGAAAAATATTCCTAGAGTATTCCTTTGGTGTTAATCTTTTGTTTTCTTGAACTTTGACAACAAAGTTTCTAACGGGTAAGTCGGGACGCAAGTCCTGTGAAACGTTAAACGCTTCAGAAAATACAAGTCTTTGAGCAAGATTCTTGTGAGCGGCGCTGCTCACCTCTTCAGCTTGTTCAGTTGGTGTTCTTGGATTAGGATATAACGAATTTTCAGTGATAAAGAATGGAAGTAGTTTAGTCTCTTGTTTATTGGCCTTTGTCTTCTCAGGGCTTGTGGACTCTTTATCCTCAACCTCGGCTTCAGATTTGGGCTCTTCTAGATCAGCCCATTCAGGAGAAACCTCGATATTTACAATTGCATTCTTCTCATCCACAGCTTTGATAAAGTTATCCAAAACAGTTGCCAACAATTCAAATGAGCCTCCATTGGCTTGTAACAATTTGTTAACAATAAATGCCCCCAATTCCGGTAATGCAGCTCTCCAAAATGACAACTGCAATAAAAATTCAGAAGTCATTCCTATTGTAGCATTATTGGTTTCATCTAAAGCCTCAACAACTGTGAAGTCAACAGCAATCAATTTATTGTGATTTAAAGCCAAAGATTTCTTAAACTCAAAAGAAAGCTTTTCAGGATCAATTTTATGTTTCTGATTGATATAGATGACGGTGCCCCCTGGCTTAACAGTTGCCAAAATGTCATAAGAGTTCAAAAGTGACAAATTTTCAATAACCACCACATCCGCCGCGTCGACTGCACAAAAAGAACCTGAAGTTGAAACAATTTGAGATTGAAAAACACCTCCAGATCTTGAATTGTCAAATTTGTTTCTAATTGACACGTTTTTGGTGTTGTCCAAAGACAACGCTAAAGCTAATTTATCAGCAGTTTCCGTTAACGTAGAGTTATCTCTACTCCAAAATAAGTACTTTCCTTCTGGTGAAGAGTTAGCTGTAATGATCTCATCCTTGGGTCTAGAAGTTCCCAAAATCTTTTCAACATCAACATCATGATATTGAGTCAAAATTTTGGTAATCGTGATTGGAGTCCAAATGAAATCAAGTGGATACTTGAATTCCTCAATTGACAAAGAATTAGCCCTTTTGCTCAAGAATAATGATGCGCTAATATCTGCTATCAAATTGTCATTTGAACTAAGAACCACAACTTTTTTAGCAGATTTTGGAATACTCTGCAAAAACTTGTTTTGATCAAATGGTGAAGGCACTCTAACCTTGACCAATCCAATCTCAGTCTCATTCCTAGCAATACTGCTCCACTGCTCACTTTGGAATGTCCCATACACAACAAATACAGTCTTTACATTTTCATCACCAACATACTCAAACTGAGAATAATTTTTCCCAGTAACACTGTTCAACAAGGCTAAAGCACCATTCACAGTTACATCGCCATTGGTTGAATCTAAAAGTCTCTGGTAGATTTCCCCAATCTCTTCAACAGACAACAAGTTGTTAAATTTCCTAAAAGTTTTGGCAGCATCAACACCGTCAAATAAGAACATAGATGGACTGCCTTTGGAAAATGCTAAAAAGTGGTTCAAGATGGCTAAATGCTGCATCTCAACACCAGACTCTACTGGAGTAAACACCGGAAAGTTCAATTCCCTACCGACACTCAATGCGCGACCATAGTTTGATACTAAGAAAGAATCCATAAAATCAATAGCAGATACATTTAAAGCTAATGGCGCTCTTTGACCTGATAAGGAATTCCTCATATAATCAAGACCATTAGCTCCCAAAAGAGCAGAGACCGGTTGTCCACTTGTTCCGTTTTTTTTGAAGTAACCCAAAATAGCATTCGCGGCACCAGATCTAACCTCGAACTTATAGTAAAACGGAACAATCCCAAAAGCATTTGTTTGTTCTTTGTGTAGCCATAATTGGATATAAGAGTCAATCAAGTTTTCTGCTCCAACGGTTTCAAAACTGAAAATCTTCAGCGATAATGAATAAATTGTTTGATTAATAATTGTAATTGCCGATGTATAAGTTGAACCTCTAACCTGAATTGGATCTGTGGTTGTACCAAATGGATTTGCATTAATGAGGGACAAGATGCGAGAATTTACACTTTCAGACTCCCTTGATTCCAGGGTTAATACATGGGGCACCATCTTTGTTCTCCCAAAATACTCAGTCTTGAACCCTTTCGATATTTGCTTTTTTTTTCCTAAGAAACCAAAAGTAAAAGAAAGAAAGAAAACAGAATAGAAGTATCAAGAGTATTTGATCTTTGAATTCGATAAAATGAAATCTCACGTGTACGTGAGTAATTGGGTGCGAAAATGGTTCTGGATCGCCAAGTTAAGCTGAAAAAGACATCAAGTCACGTGAGGACTGAAACTTTGTAAAGTAATACACACACACACACATATACAGGCGTATCGGAGAAAATCATATATTCAATTTCCCTAATCATACTGGCAAATGCAGAGGTAAAGTGTTTTTTTTTTCTTTTTTTTTTGCAGATTGAAGAAAAGACTTGAGTAACGGGTATCACGACTTTTAAGGGGGGGGGGGGGAGGTTGGATTAATAGTATAGTTCTTCATAGGTATCAGAGGTGCTAGAAGTGCTAGAAGTTCATGTTACTACTGACATGGTAATAGGCTCAGCGTTGCTTACACTCCCTCTCTTTTCTTACTGATATTGAACTCATTTACATGAGTACGAGATCTGATTTACGTGATTAGAAACTCGACATTCTTTGATATAATATCTTTACGTATTAGCTCAATAATAAGTCTTAAACTCGTTAATGTAGAATTTTGCAATGTTAATGCATTAAAGAGCACCGGAAAAAAAGGTAAAAAAAACTAGCAAAAAGCGAAGGTGTTTCATTTACAACTTTCTGTTCTAAAAATAGCAATTATAACCACGCCACGGAACTATATATCTGTTTTAGGAACATATTTGGAAAAAGAATTTCTGCAAATTGAAAAAAAAGTAAAACAGTGAAAAAAGGAGAGTAGAAATGCTATTTTTTCCACAACTATTTCAAAGACATATTGCGCTTTCTGTATGCTTACTTATCATACATTTTAAGATTCTCTAAGTGCAACAAAAGCCAGCAAAGTAGCGCTTCGTTATTTTCAATTGAAGGCCTTGTTTTTGTACACTTTTTTTTGATGTTTTTGCTCAAAATATCAGGATACATTAATACATGGTTTTCTTGCGAATATCTAGAATCTTGTCAGATCCTTTGACATTTCCGAAACATTTTTTTTAGCCTTTTGCTGCAAAACCTAGAAAAAAGAAAAATTTTGCAAAAATAAAAGTAAAAAAGTATTAATGAAATATGGATTTTAACATTTGAAGTCCATAAATAAGGTAGCTTTTTTCAACACACAGTTGATTACTTTTGTTGAAGAAAGACTAGCTGGCACATAATTAGTACAAATATATATATTCACACACTCTTTACTATCGTTATTTTGCTTGTATTTTTCGTGTTATACATTGACATATTCAGGAAAGACTTTTCACTTACTTACGACCACTCTGCTTCCATATAAAAGTACAATATTCATTCGTTCTTAAAACCACTCCAAAAGTCCATTCGTACGAAAGGAAAAAATGTAATACAGTGTAGAACTCATTAAGTAAGCAATTTTTTTCATTTAGGGGGAATGATTTTCACCGTGTATTACCAAAAAAAAAGAAAGCATCAACTAATATGGTAAAAGAATCTACCTCTCTCAAGTTCGTATAAATCTTAAGAGGTCTAAGTTTGAAATTCACTAGAACAAATTCAAAAGAAAAAGGGCAGGATGACCAAATATAAGCACAAGTTGATAGTCAATGCTAAAGATAAGAAAATGTACATGCGAAATCAAAAAAAATGAAAATCATGTATGAGGCGATTCACAGTTTTTTTTTTTCTGTAGGCACGTTACATTTCTCAATAGGCCCGAGTATACTTTTCAATAGACTCGGTGCATTGTATGAATACCAGAGATCTCTATATGTAGAGCAGAAAACGATTGTTGCCCATCTAGTTTTTGTTGCTATTAATGTGGTAAAATGAAAATGTAGAGAAAGGGAAAAGTAGGTGGTAACCTTTTCCTTTAACTAGCCTTGGCAACTATGATATCTTATTTTGATCCATCTCAGGTGAGAAATAACTGGAATGTTTTGCTCACTTCTATTTAGCTCTTATTATCGACGATTGGTGCCTAGTGTGAGGAATATGCACGTTTTTTCTTCCTTTCAGAACAGCAAAAGTTGTGGGAAAACCTGCCTCTTCCCCTTTCTCATGCAATAGCAATATATAGAGTTTCGTTTAATGTTTGTTTTCCGATTTTCCTTCTTTTTCATGTACAGTTGGGGGAGCCTTCACAACTAGATCGAAACAGCGTAAGAGATATGTAGCTTTTATGTTATTTGGTTCTTGCTGCTCCCTATTTTAGTCAGGTGAGATTTAAAAAATTAAAGAAAAACTTGCTTATATTTGGGTTGAAGGCATGAAGTCTTATACTCTCCAAAGCCGTAATGAGAGACTAGCTTTATTGGGATTCGAGATTTGAGATTTCGGAAATACAGTATATCTGGCTTTCCCCGTGTAAAATATACCCTTGAATAATACATTTAATAGCTAAATGATGAAAATTTTTTCAAATCATAACACATTTTTACAAAGTTAAAGTTTTGATATGAAGGGTTTTCATCTGTCATCTCCCCTCCCCCAAAAGCAACCCCGCCCCCTAAATCCTTTATCCAACCTTTCGCGCTTTTCTGCCCCACCTTTCGAATTTTGCCCCTTACCCGCCATATTATTCAAAGTCAGTTGATTCTTTCAAAGTTTCTTTGGTGCAAAATATCAAGTCAATGAAAAGTAAGAATATTGCTTTCTGTATTTGTTTGTGACAACAATCACACACGTCTTCTTCAGCATATAAGAATGTGAATTGGTTCAGTTGGTAGCATCAATGGGGTATAGGGAAGCTAAAATGGATGGAGTTGCAGAAGTATTTGTAATAGCTATTTTACAGTTGTGTTTGTTTCATGAAAGCTACTATAAACCTCTGCATCATACCTAGAATGGTTTAGAGCAGTGGTAGAATGAGGTTTTCCATAATAAATTATCCAGCGAAATTATCAAAACGAAATCTGTGCAAATGAGGGTGGAGAGTACTAGCCATAAAGAAAGAAGGGCTCCATTAAATAAAACTAATAATAAATTGAAGTAAACACTTCAAAAATGATTCTAGCGGGTTGAAGGGGAGGCCAACAAAACAAAAAAACGATAATAAAATCGCAAAAAAAAAAGGGGGGGAGGACCCTGAGTATGATATGTACCAATCTCTAGATTTTCTAAGTAGTCAATAAAACTGTAAATAACGATTGACAATGCCTTCAACTAAAGATAATACTAACTTGACAGAGCTTGACTTTTTGTACAGTCTTTTTTTTCCTTATCATTTTGCAGCCGTTTTTCATTAATTGGTGGTAAAATATTATATGATTTTTTGTTCATTTGATGAAAAGAATTACACAACAAAAATGGAACAGGAGGGACAAGGGTAGTTCAAGCGTATAACGGTACCTTTTGAACCCACCACTTGTTCTACAAGAAACATGGGAAAAAGGTGGTGGTGGTGGGGGAGGGCTTGAAGGGACTGATTATTTGAATTATGGAAAATTTTGAGTGATTTTGCAATCAATTTTTTTATTCTTTTGTTATTTTTTAAGATAAAATCGATTTTTCTCTATAAAGTATCCTTCTAACAATTATACAGAAAATCAAGTATATTCTTGCCCGTATTTCACAATAAGTTGGATTTGGACACAAACAGAAAATAAGTATCCATTACAATAAAGTATATAAAGCATAGAGTATATAGAGCATAAAGTATATAGAGCATAAAGTATATAGAGCATGAAGTATATAGAGCATAAGTGTATAGAGCATAAAGTATATAGACCATAAAGTGTATAGAGCATAAAATAAATTTATTATAGAGTTGCTCAAACTAGACAGGACCCACCCCTTAGTCTATTTATTGAGAGGGATTGGTCAACAGAGAATATACACACAGCTTCATCTTTATTTGTATTATTTGATAAACCTATTCCCATTCCAGTTTCGTTGTAAAAGCATCTCCATATGACTTGTATTGAATGGTTTAATTGTAAAAAAAAAGAAAAAATGGGTAAAAGATAGAAGTAAACGGGGATGTCAAGGGTAAAAGATAGAAGTAAACGGGGATGTCAAGGGTAAAAGATAGAAGTAAACGGGGATGTCAAGGGTAAAAGATAGAAGTAAACGGGGATGTCAAGGGTAAAAGATAGAAGTAAACGGGGATGTCAAGGGTAAAAGATAGAAGTAAACGGGGATGTAAAGTCTGACCTTTTAAGGAGAAGAAAAATAATGCTAACATAAAAATAGGATTTTTCAATACAAAGTTGCAAAAACAGAGCAACTTTAAAAGAAAATTAACAATTATTAGCAATAAATTATTGTATTTTTTATTTGATTTCTTAATTTCTTTTTGGTCTTATCTTATAGCAAAATTACAAAGTGACAGAGTCCATCACATGAGACACAAATCTTTTAGAAATGTACCATTGTATACTCTTTCAAAGTAATTACATAGTATTCTTTTTTTTTTTTTTTTGCCAATCTTTTGAAAAGTAACATAGTATACTCTTTTTCCCCTTGTCAAAGTGTTGGCGTGAGGCTGAAACATAAAGCGCGAGGCGCAAGTCGCTAGGATTTATTCTCTTCTAACAAAAGCGTACATGTAAATACCCGAGGACCAAATGTAGTGCTTTATAAAGTTGTGGCTAGTTTACTCTATTGGATAATACAATGCAATCGAGGTTAACCAAGTAAATATTTAATTTGTGCCTCTTGATATAATATTCTCATGAAAAGTATAAAAGTTCCCAATTGGGTAATTTCTTTTTACAAAATAATAAAGAGATTGACTGATTAAATGATCAAAAAGGTGAAAGTAATTTGACAAATAAGGTGATAAGATGAAAGTGATCTGACATAAGGTGATAAGGTGAAAGTGATCTGACATAAGGTGATAAGGTGAAAATTTCACTAATAAGGTGAAAAAGTGAAAGTGAAAATTTCACTAATAAGGTGAAAAAGTGAAAGTGAAAATTTGACTAATAAGACGAAAGTGATCTTGACATAAGGTGAAAAAGTGAAAAAATTGACTAATAAGGTGAAAAAGTGAAAATGATTTTGACTAATAAAGAGAAAATGTTTACTAGAGTCAGGTGGAATGTTTTATTTTATTATTTTGCACCCCCCCAAATGGAGATCTAGCAAAAGTTATCAAGACTCTAGAAGATGGGGAAGAGATGGGGAAAAAATATGGAAAAGGGTCTTTACACAATGCCGAATAAAACATGCATTACAACGACTGAGCTTACATACTAACAACAGTTGAACGTCAAAAATACCAGGTGAGTCGGAGGATGTATATAATAAACAATATTCATCATCATCATTGGGAACAATGGGGGAAAAAAAAAAAAAAAAAAGAGCCCTACAATTTGAGAGAGATGCTCTCTCTTAACGCTATTAATATTTTGTCGATATTTTGCTTTTTAAACACACACCACTTAAACAACACTCAATAGACCATATACTCTACCGTACATAAACCTACTTTTCACCTCTTCCCTCTCAGTCACTGAACCAAAAACGGACCATTTTTCCCACTTTTTTTTGGTTTTTTTTTACCCAACAAAATTTCGGGCATTATTTTCAATTTTCAATCGTTTTAAATTTTTTAACTTTTTTCTGTTTTTAGTTAAGGGCGTGAAATTTATCATAACCTACTGATCAAGGTAATATATGGGGATAGACCCCGGTATATAAAGCTCTACATATCTTCTTTGTATATATATATATACATATATATATAATATCTTTTAGATAAGGGCTTTTCTAGGATTCTTCTTTTTCTCCTTGACGCCCTGAGACCTTGAGACCTTGATACCCTGACGCCCTGAGACCCTCGATACTCTTTGATAGAAATGTCTGATTTTAAAGAAGATATTTCTAATTCTGACTTTGACGTCAATATTCTTGATGATCCAATCTCGGAACCAAATGTCGACTTGAAATTCCCCTTACCAATTGATAAAGAGACTTATGTCGATGTAGAGGGTAATTATAAGACCTTGAGACAATCGTTTAACCTTTTAAACTCGGCATTTAGAATGATTGTTGGCGGGTCAAAGTATGACAAAATCTACCAGAATAACGAGTACAAATATTTCATTAACAAGCACTCTGACGAGTTTAGACAAAAATTCAAGGACTACATGAATAACAAATTGGAAAAGGACGACAAGAAGTTGGACGAGATTGTTTACAGCTTGATCAACCAGGAACTCAATATGAAACTCATCGATGCCAAAGATTTCAAACCAAGATTTAATGAAGTCAAGGAGTATATGGTGAAATATTATAAGCAAAATAACGAGAAAAACCTACCAACCTTTCCGTCCCATAATTTCATAAGATCGGCTTATATCACAGTTATGATCATAATGAGGAGATTGTTCCCAAAGGGGGTTTGGGTCTCAAAACAAGATATTTCAAATTTGTACAAGAGGTATCTTGAAGACCCAATGTCGATTATTTGGACTCCTTCGCATCAGTCTCACTTGGATTACATCATCTTGCATTTAATTTGTGTTCGATTCACAATTTCAACACCAGCAGTTATTGCTGGTGAAAATTTGAATGTTGCTGTAGTTGGCGGATTATTGAAAAATTTGGGTGCCATATTTATTCCAAGATCATTCAACAATGAGTTGTACACCGAGCGTAATTTGAACAATGTTATTGAATTCATTTTGATCAACAAGATCCCATTTGAAGTGTTTATCGAAGGTACAAGATCCAGGGACGGGAAATTATTATTGCCAAAATATGGTATATTGAAAAGCCTAGTTTCGATTTACTTTAAACAAAGGTTTGAAGAACATAAACCTAGATTTGATATGTTGTTTCAGCCTGTTGCAGTGACATATGAACGTGTTTATGAGAATGATGAGTTTTTAAAAGAATTGAAGGGTGACGACAAGACTCAAGAGAGTTTGCTTGGTATCTTGTCAGTTGCTGGAAGTGCTTTCAGTAATAAAAAGGATGAAATTATACGTGATAAACAAGGATTCACGGATAATAGTACTAGGAAATTGACTGGTAAAATTTTTGTTAAATTGGGTGAGAGTTTTACTTTGAGCGAGTTTATTGATGACTCTAGCTTAACTGATGAAAAACAGGTTAATTTGAAAAAATTGGGATTCAAAATATTGCATGAAATCAACAAGAACTCATACGTCCCCAAGGTTTCAATAATTGGTACTGCATTGCAAGCATATGACTATTTTGCTCAAAAGAGTATATTTCCGGTGAAGGATTTAATCCCAGTACTTCGTCTTGTCGTTGAAGCGTTGTTGAGAGAAAACGAATTTTCAACAACGAATAAAACTATTCTAATAGATATGTTGAATTGTTCAAATAGAGAATTGGAGGACCTAGTCATTGATGAAGTCTCGTCATTTTTCAGATTCATCAAGGCGAATGATGAGAAAAGGTTGATTAAGATTGAATCACCGATTGAGTTGCTATACTATAAGAATTTAACCATACATTTGATTATCCAAAGGTGTCTCGTTATGTATATCGTTTCTTTGTTGGATGGTACCGAGTACTGTAACAGAAGAATCATTGGAAAACTATTCTATATCCTCACAGGCTTTCTCAAGAATGAATTTTTGTTTGACTATGATGAGAATGAAAGAAATGGCATGACCTTTATAATTCAAGATTTAACAGATATGGAGATAATCGCAAAGGAACATTCAGATGTGTCTGAGTTGTCTGTTTACAAAATTATTGACCATCAATATGTCAAGATTTTTGCCAATTTGGCCCAACCATTTTTGGAATCCTATGTTGTTCTTATATCCAACATTTTGGAGTTGACAACAGACTTGGCATCAAAGTATGCTCGGGCAAAACAACAACAAACCCACAGCAAGATAATCTTGGACGATGATGAGTTGAAGTATCCAACGACAAAGGGTCTTTTGAATTATATCATTGTTCAACTGCGAAGAAAAGCTCAATTCAAATCCCTAGAATCAATAAATAAACAGTACTTGGTATCTGATTTGTACTATTTGAACAACTTGCAGTTGATAAAAATCTTTAAGAACAAAGCAAAGACTAAAGCATTTGTTCAAATAAAATGCCCTCGGGATTTACAAGTTTTGAATAGGTTTTTGAATCAATTGTTACAGACGAATACGAAGGAGAAGAACTTGTTGACTGATGAAATTGAGGTTAATTATGTCATTGATATTACTAATAAGAACTTTGATAGGGATTATGATGAGTTGGAGAGACAAAATAGAGCAAATGACAATTATTATGAAAAACAATATGATGAATTGAGTGTTAAACCCAGGGCTAGTAAACTTTAGTCAAAAAATAACCGCTATAGGGTGAGGAGGAGGGGGGAAACACTAGCATTTTGGAACGCTGCACCTTGAAAACAAGTAGAATTGTGATTGTTTATACTTAGACCTAGGCAGTTTTATAGTTTCAATAGAAGTTAAAAAGATGAAAGAAAAAAATACAAGTCATTAATATCATTACACTTGTAGATACACAACTAAATCTTTTAGCTAGTGATGGCAGCTAGTGTCGATTAGCTCAACTGGTGGAGAGATGACACTCTTCAGCCAATAAAGACCACGTGACTAAGCTTTCAAACATTTTACCAGTGTGGAAAGAACCATCTTAGCACTCAGGTGAATGTCACGTGATGAACGAATTGAACGATGTTGCTCTGGATTTACGTTTCATAGTAACACAGCTCTACAATTGGTGTCACCGACACTAACGAGCAGAGCGAGATAGTGGAGCAGCTCTACAATTGGGGTCACCAACTAGCTAAACTCTTTAATCTATCTACTCTGTAACACAGCTCTACAATTGGGGTCAGTGTCACAAAAAATTTGACAAAGGCAAAAGCATAATTAAAACACGAAACTGGATAGCTCAACAGGCTCTACTGGTGTTACTCTACAGGCTCTACAGGCTCTACTCTACAGACTACCCATTTGCTTTACTCTCTCTACTAGCTTCTACTCTATTGGTGTTACTCTACTGGTGTTATTCTACTAGCTTCTACTCTATTGGTGTTACTCTACTAGCTTCTACTCTATTGGTGTTACTCTATTGGTGTTACTCAACTCTTAAACAAAGGAAAAACAACTTTGAAATAAACAGACAATATTCAAAACAGTTAATTAAAGATAAAAAATCAGACAATGAGTAAGAAAGAAAACTCGCCATTTTTGATATATCAAAGATTACTCTCACTTTGTTATCAAATCTTATGAGTTCCAAATTGACCTTCCCTCCCCCCGCCTCCCATTCCTTTTTTCTTTCTCTCTATTTACCTATGACTGATTCTGCTTTCTCGAGATGAGTCAATAGCGGGATTTTTGTCTTCGGGGCGCTATTGTTTTTTTTTTTTTTCGCGCGCTACAAAGCTTTCAAGATCTCCTCATCAAAAATTTTTCACTTCTGAAACATTCTTTACTCTTTAATCATCATTAAGATTGAGCAAGAAAACATGTGTGGTATATTTGCAGCATTCAGAGTAAAGGATGTGGAATCCTTCAAACCCAAGGCTTTACAATACTCCAAGTTAATTAGACACAGGGGTCCCGACTGGTCAGGTAACATTATTTGTTCTAATGATACGATATTTTGTCATGAGAGATTAGCTATTGTTGGTTTGGATGCAGGTGCACAACCAATAGTTTCACCCGATGGCAGATTTACTTTGGCTGTTAATGGAGAGATATACAACCATATACAGTTGAGACAACACTTTCAAGACTATAAATTCAACAGTTTAAGTGACTGTGAGCCGATTATTCCACTTTTTGTAGAGTATGACATTGATGCACCTAAACATTTAGACGGTATGTTTGCTTGGGTGTTGCATGATAAGGAATCGGATAGGATTGTAGCCGCAAGAGACCCTATTGGTATTACAACTTTGTACATGGGTAAATCTTCCAAATCTCCAGAAACCAGATATTTTGCTTCGGAATTGAAATGTCTTGTTGAAGAATGCGACACTATTGAAGCTTTCCCACCAGGACACATTTATGATTCAAACACTGATAAAATAGTAAGATACTTTCAACCTTCATGGTGGGATGACAGTAGGATTCCCGAAACCCCAGTTGACTACACCGAGATTAGAGAAACTTTGGAATTAGCAGTGAGGAAAAGATTGATGGCCGAAGTTCCTTATGGTGTTTTATTATCCGGTGGATTGGATTCGAGTTTAATTGCTTCAATTGCGGCTAGAGAAACCAAAAGAGCAAATGAAAATGCAGCAAAATCACACCAACAAGGTATTGATGCTAACAAAGAATTATCGGGTGTTGATGCTTCAGGTTCGTTACATTCGTCAGGTGGGTTTAACCAACTACACTCTTTTGCCATTGGGTTGCCCGGCGCTCCAGATTTGATTGCTGCAGAAAAAGTAGCTCATTACATTGGAACTATTCATCATTCACACACATTTACTTTAGAAGAAGGTATAGATGCATTAGATGACGTGATATATCATTTGGAAACATATGATGTTACCACAATAAGAGCATCAACGCCAATGTATTTGTTGTCCCGTAAAATTAAAGCACAAGGAGTCAAGATGGTTTTGTCTGGTGAAGGATCAGATGAGATCTTTGGTGGGTACTTGTATTTTGCAAATGCTCCAAATTCGGCAGCATTTCACGAAGAATGTGTGAAGAGAGTTAAAAACTTACACTATGCTGATTGTTTAAGGGCCAACAAATCAACAATGGCATGGGGTTTAGAAGCAAGAGTTCCCTTTTTAGATAAACAGTTTTTGGAAGTTTGTATGAACATTGACCCTAAGGAAAAACTCATAACTCCAGATCACATTGAAAAATATATCTTGAGAAAAGCATTTGATACTAAAGATCATCCATACTTACCTGACGAAATCCTTTGGAGACAAAAGGAGCAATTCTCAGATGGTGTGGGGTACTCATGGATTGATTGTCTTAAGGACACTGCCGAAAGGTTGGTTTCTGATGAGGAAATGGCTAATCCTAAACCAGAGTGGGGAGATGATATACCACAAACCAAGGAGGCTTACTGGTATAGATGTAAGTTTGATAAGTTGTTTAACAATTCAAAAGCTGCTGCGTCAACTGTAAAGAGATGGATTCCCAAAGCTGAATGGGGATGTCATGCCGATCCTTCTGGTAGATACGCTACAACACATGATCATAAAGTAGACAGCAAACAATAGGGACTCTTTTTTTTTTTTGTTCTATAGATAGAGGTATATATATATATATGTATGTATTTACATTTGTATATTCAATTTTAATAATCTTGTAAGTAGTTGACAACTTCTTCACGATCACGAGCAAACCAGTTGGCATTAATTTTGATGTTATCTAAGGCTTGATATAATGATCTCTCAAATCCATGAACGTTTCTGGAAGCAAAAAATTTCTTGATTTTGTTATAATCCACTTCACTTTGATAATTCCTT
Source organism: Lodderomyces oxycetoniae (assembly GCF_023343755.2). Lineage (NCBI taxonomy): Eukaryota > Fungi > Ascomycota > Pichiomycetes > Serinales > Debaryomycetaceae > Lodderomyces > Lodderomyces oxycetoniae. The sequence goes on along the minus strand of NW_026055397.1, from coordinate 16,799 downwards.
AAAGTCAACTTAACGAATCGGTCTAAAACAACCATATTGGTAGACATGATCTTATAAAAACTTTCATAATTGTCCAAGAAAAAATCTAAAAACAAATCCTTTGTCGCATGGTTTATGCTCAATGGTTTGGCTACAAAATGCACATCCATGACTGGTATGATATTAGTATCAATCAAAGAAGGTAACAATTGCTCAATAATAGCCATATTGTTCACCGATCCCAATGCAGTTAGTGCAATTTCCCTTGAATCCAACGAGGTTGGGTGAGTCACTTGCTTTAAAATAGTTTCGTACTGTTCCTTAGTAAAATGAGGCGATGCTGCAATTGTAGTATATACAAATAATCGTAACGCAGGATGAATTTCGCCACCTTGATTACTAAACAATCCTAGAGCAAATTGATAAACCGGCTCAATATGTAATTTTCCAGCTCTTGTTAGTAGTTCACTTCTATATTTAGTTTCCAAGAAATCGGAACTATCCAATTTAGCAAACTCTTTGATATCCTCAACAATCTTTACTGATCGTTCTTCATATACTGAGGAGAGTAAGTTTTGTATTTTCGAAACTAGTTCCTTCGTGGTGAATGCAGTAGAAAAGTCTCCTAATCTTTTACCCAATTCTAGCCAAACCACATAATCGTTACCCAACTTGGGTAAAATATCCTTTACTAGTTTCAAAAATGACGTTGTAGTATTATTTCCAGCGCAAGCAATTGCCGCAGAATCAGCAATCAACCCAACTTTGTCCCTAGCTGACAATTTATCAAAATGAGCCAGTACATGTTCTGTTAAGAAAGATTCACCATAGTTGACCCTATAAACTCCTGCTGTATCCTTATTAATCTTGAAAAACCCATCCTTTTTTAATAGAAAATCACCAATAATGAGTTTCTCACTGTCAAGTGCATCGGTAGTTTTTTCGTGAATTGTGGCGCAATCAGTTGCCACGTTCAAAGGAATCCACCATTTGGTTTCATTTTCTTCAGGCTGAACGTCGCCACCATTCAAAAATCTTGATTGAGATAAAACCAAGCTATTCTCGTGGCTACTAACATTGACAATAGGGAATCCGACTTTTTTGATCCAAGAGTTCATCCATTGATTAATTGGCTTTTGAGAAACCTCACTTATAGCACTCCATAAATCATGACTCGTTGCATTTGAGTATTTGTTCCTCTCCAAATACAATGAAACTCCCTCTAAAAACACTTTAGTACCCAAATATTTTGAGATCATCAATATAGTTGAAGCACCTTTTAAATAGCTGATTGCATCAAACACTTGATCAATATCTAGTGCATCAACAACTGGGACCTCAATTGGATGAGACTTCCTCAACCCATCCAAATCCAAAGCTTGCTCCAAAGATTCAGAAACAAACCCGCTAAAAATATCCCATTCGGGATACAAGTGATCAACAGCAACAAAACCAACCCAAGTGGCAAAGCCTTCATTCAACCACAACTCATCCCACCACTTCATAGTGACAAGATTACCGAACCATTGGTGTGCTAATTCGTGTGCTACAACATATGCCACTTTTTGTTTATAGGAAGGATCAGATTTTGTTTCTGAAAACAACAATGCTGTAGATCTATAAGTTATTAGCCCCCAATTCTCCATAGCATTGTGAGAGAATGAGTGCACGGCAATTAAATCCAATTTCGGTAAAGGATATGCAATCTCAAATATTTTTGAGAAATAATCAACAATCTTTGGCGTTATCTCAGAGGCCAACTTTGCTTCTTCTAGGTATCCTTTAGTAGTGTAAATCCTCACGGGAAGTGGCTTACCATTGTAATTTTCCTTGGTGAATGATTCAATATACTCGAATTCTCCACATGCCCATGCAAGAAGATATGTCGACATGATGGGTGTTTGCTCAAATGAAACCTTCTGCAAATCTTTGGATACTTCGACTTTGGATTTCACTGGCATGTTTCCCAAGATGGTCCATCTGGAATCTGCGGAAATGTCAACATTAAAAGTGGTTTTTAAACACGGTTCATCCAAACATGGGAAAGCTCTTCTAGCATCAGTTGCCTCAAATTGAGTGCTCAACATATGCTTTTCCTTGCCGTCTTCATTAAAAGCTGATTTATAGAATCCAGCCATATTACTCTGGATTATAGCCTCATAATCAATGGTCACATTTACCTTGCCACCATTTGAAACATTTTCGGCAAATTTTACAACAAAATACTCCTTTTGCTTGTTCTCTTCGATTGAATCTACCAGCACAATTTTACCATCGTTTTCGACCTTGATGTTTTCCTTAACAACGGTGATATCTCTATAGTTGAGATACAATTCATTAGTTTTTTCAACGACATTTAAATGAATGACAACTGTACCTTTAAAGACATCCCTGCTCAAATCGATGTCGTAGATTGACAAATCGTAATTATACGGTTTCAATTTGGTTGGCAATGCTTCATAATAAGGCCCATCCTTTGATATATTGCTCATCTTGGTGAAAAACACATCAATATTATGGGTGAATAATGAATCTAGAAAAAGAGCTCCTCCTCATTGAGGGAGGGGCTTTGATTTTTTTTCTTCCGGTAAAATTTGATCAAGATTCGAGGGTAAAATCACGTGACATTGATAGACTATCGAGTAGAGCGAGATAGTCTATAGATGGAGAGTAGATAAAGACTAGACTATCGAGCAGAGCGAGATTGCATATGATGAGGTTGACAAACTTGATATTCGTGACCTTTTTTCTATACTATCGAGCAGAGCGAGATAGTGCTGCACATTGACCAACTTGTTTAAAATATAATGTTATATCGTGTAAGGGGGGAAGGGAAGGGGAATTGAGGTATGATTGATAGAGAAAATGTTTAGAATATTTTATATGAGACGATACGGTTGTGGGAATTGCTCGTGCCTGAATATGCATGAAAATATAATCTTACATAGACAAACACTATCAACAAAAGCGAGATAAGCTACTGAGTGCTGCTCCACTATCGAGCAAAGTGAGATAGTGTATCACCCAGTGTCGTGTAAAACACAATGTAGCTTTTTCTCAGTGGCCACAATGTTTAAATCCCTCATTGTTTGATTGATGAAAGATTGCACGAATAAGCCCTGTTGATGAAATCACCACTCACTGACACTATCGAGCAGAGCGAGATAGTGGAGCAGCACTGACTGACACTATCTAGCAGAGTGAGATAGTGGAGCAGCACAGACTGACACTATCTCGCTTTGCTCGATTGTGGAGCAGCACTGTAGAGTATAGTAGAAAGTGTGTCAAATAGAGTATATACTATTGACTGACAATTTACTCTCTAGTCTATAACTCCTCTACTCTTGGTAATCGGCACTCTATTGATTCACTCTACACTATTGATTATAATCCGCACTGCTAATTTCAGATTGTACTCTATTTGATATAGGGGGTTTAGCAACTGACAATGCTCTCTACTCTACTCTACTCTCTACTCTCTACTCTACTCTCTACTCTCTACTCTCTACTCTCTACTCTCTACTCTCTAGTGTCGCTACACTCTACACTCTACATATTGCTCCACTAGTTCGCTTCGCTCTCTTGTGTCGCTACACTCTACATATTGCTCCACTAGTTCGCTTCGCTCTCTAGTGTCGCTACACTCTACATACTGCTCCACTAGTTCGCTTCGCTCTCTAGTGTCGCTACACTCTACATATTGCTCCACTAGTTCGCTTCGCTCTCTAGTGTCGCTACACTCTACATATTGCTCCACTAGTTCGCTTCGCTCTCTAGTGTCGCTACACTCTACATATTGCTCCACTAGTTCGCTTCGCTCTCTAGTGCCGCTACACTCTACATATTGCTCCACTAGTTCGCTTCGCTCTCTAGTGCCGCTACACTCTACATATTGCTCCACTAGTTCGCTTCGCTCTCTAGTGCCGCTACACTCTACATATTGCTCCACTAGTTCGCTTCGCTCTCTAGTGTCGCTCTCTAGTGTCGCTTGTCGCAGTGGCACAAAAGCAACTTACTTATTCCAATCTCTCGTAACCGTAAAATCCACATACCTAACTATGCATATTTAAAACAATAGGGAGTAAAAACTGTCAATTTGAAAATAAGGAGATTTTATAATGACAAGTTCAACTTTGTATTCCTTCTCTTCTTTTTTCTCTCTTCACCAATCCTCAATAAATAACATATTCTTACAAGAGTTGGTGGACAATTGTTGATGATGATGATGATGACGACGACGACGACTTGTAAGCTATACATTTTACTACTTGCAATATTCTCGCTTGTCACTGCATACCCCGATGCTCCAACAATTTTAACCGTAAAACAAGGTGTCTTTTGTAGTCCCGTAGAAAGATCTTGGTCACATCCAGAAAAGTCATACATCAAGCTTGTTCCAGATGCTGTTGCTTCTCAAAAGCAAATAAAAGGTTTGATCTTTCATTACTACGATATCGTCAACTTCACCTCGGTTCCAATCTTGGAAGTATTTGCCCAATTGTACCCCAAGGAGAAAAAAAACTTGTATGGTCAAATGTTGAAAGAGGATGGCAGTTTCAACTTGGACCCTGCAGAAGGTTACAACGTTGATAAGCTGAAGATTTGGAGCGGTTCCATTGATAAAGAGGTCAAATTCGAGATTCCAAGTACGGGGATCTATTGTGTTTACATTGCACCACCTGCCGATACCGACGAGGATGAGGATCAAGCTCAAGCTCAATTCAAAATACCCGTGGTATTCAAAAACAGTTATGGTAATTTGTCATACACATATTACTTGATTTATTCCTTGTTGAAGTTTTCTATTCCTGCTGGACTTGTGATTTTCGCAGGTTTATTCAACTATGTATTAAGATTCAAAATTGGCAAAGATTTCCAAAACATGGACTCCTTATCAGTGATATCCAAGGCTGTGATCTTTTTGGTCTTGTGTCCACTTATTGCAGTTTCCATACTCCAGTGGTTTGTTTTCTTCTTGGTCAACAACTTCTTGGAAACATGTCAAAAAAGTTTCATAATCAATTTCTTGAGCTTTGTTGCTCAGTTTGCACTGATGTCATTTCATGTTTTCGTCGCCTATATGACCCTACTTTTCTCAATGGGATTTGGAGTCATTTATTATTACAATGGTAACTCACGTAATTACAGGTTATTCCCACAACAATCGTTTAGGAAAATATCTGGCTTCTTGTTCCTTAACATTGTTTTATTGTTTGTTTTGCTTGTGATGAATAGTTTTATTGGCTCCAAGAATACTAATTACTTGATTGGTATTGGAGATAGTACAGTAAATAATAAGAATTCATTTGTTGGATTTATTACATTACTCGCGGGATTGTTTTCATTGGTTTGGGTCATCTTACCAATGGTGTTTTATTTCAAAACGAAAAAGACAATTGCTACATTTCCACCTGCACCCGATGCAGAGTCTACAGACAAAGTGGTTTCGGCTTTTAGAAAGTCATTCTTGGTGATTTATGTGTTACCTATTCTTACCGCTATACTAGCAGGTGCAATAGTAGGTGTGTTGAGTGCTCAATACATGCTTAACATGCCTCAATTTCCACCAAATACCGAAAGAGCTCTAGTTTACGCTTCGGCGCAAGCTATGTGGATTATAGAAAATTCCCTTAAATCTGTCATGCTACCATTATTTACTACAAGTTTGTTTTATTCTTTTGGATTTATCATTATCCTTTTCTTTATTTGGATCAAGGATAACAATGGTTTAATTGTTGATCGCAATGCTAACGATCCAATCGAATATGCCAATGTCCCAAATTTTGAAATTTCAGATGGTGAGGATGAAGAGAATATCAGGGTTTAAAAAAAAAGAAAAAAAGAAAAAAAGTTTACAGGTCCCTTCTCATTATTACATTTTAAACAAAGTACAAACTCTACAAATTTAGAAAGTTAATCATTTACGTTTTCAGTTTTAGTGACTTACTCGCTTTTTCTTCCTTTCCCTTTATTGTTTCCTTCCCTCCTTCATTCCTTCCCTCCTTCATTCTTCTTTAATGACGATTACCGCGATTTTTTTTAAATCCACCATGGTTATTCCTTGCATTAAATCTTCTACTTTTAAACTTTCCCCTATTATGTGTGCCCAATGATTTATCAACCAAACCAATTTCTCTGGCCAATGCAGTACCTAGTTCAACGCCGAATTTTTCGACTCTTTGTAAATCCTTCCTAGCTTGTTCAGCGGCTTTTTCATCGCCAAACTTTTCGGCTCTTGATACTTTCTTATTTAATAACTCAATGGCCAATTGCTTTCTTTCCTCAGCAGTTAACACCTTTGGTGGCTCTGTTACCTCCTTGGCCAAGTCATTAGATGGTTGGATTACAGTTAGCGCGGATTCAGTGGTAACAGGAACCGGTTTTGCTGTACTAGCGTTGTTATTATCGCCTTTAGTTTCTTCAACTTCAACTGCAACTGCAACTGTTGCCTCTATTGGCGCATCTGCTGCCTTTGCAGGGGAGCCCGCTTGTTCTGTATTAGCATTATCCGAATCAATTAACCTGGAAACCAAGTCGGCTTTTTTCCCCTCAACGCTTAATCCTCTACTTTTTAATATATCTTTCAATTGCGCAACCGTCTGTGAAGAGTAGTCCGACATTATGTTACAAGCTATCTACTCAGTTGTTAATAACGCTGGTTTTTTATGAATCTATTTTTCACTTTTCCTGGATTTTTTTTTTGAATTGTTGTGGTTCGCACGAGTTACAGTTTGGCGATATTTTTCAACAACGGAGCAAGAGCTAGAGAGAGGCAAGAGCTAGAGAGAGGCCAGAGAAAGAGAGAGGCCAGAGAAAGAGGCGAGAAGAGACTTCTCCAAGAGCTTCTCTAAGGACTTTTTTAAGGACTTCTCTAAGGACTTCTTCAGGAGCTTCTCTAAGGACTTTTCTAAGGACTACTCCAATTCTCTAAGGACTTCTCTAAGGACTTCTCTAAGGACTTTTCTAAGGACTTTTCTAAGGACTTTTCTAAGGACTTCTCCAGGAGCTTTTCTACAAGAGCTTTCTTCAAGAGCTTTCTCCAAGAGCTTTCTTCAAGAGCTTTCTCCAAGAGCTTTCTTCAAGAGCTCTAACTAAAGTAATCTCTAGCTTTATTTATCATGAAATCCCTGGCCTTGACAAACCAAATCACGAAATTGGGCAAGGACCATCCAAACAAAACACCAACTCCACCGCTTTTGCCAATAGGTACAATCATAGTCATCTTTGTAGGCGCTCTATAAGCCTGTAGCTCGATATGTCCCTGCTCAAGAATTTCATTAGCTATAACTTTGGTAAAGACTGGTTTTTGGTTATACGTTAAATCAACAATCGAATGTATTCCAAGGGCCAAAACATCACCTAAACAAATGACATTATGATGATTTATCAATCTAAAATATTCATCAGTAACAACCCACTGGTTTTCGTCCAATTCTGATTTTGGCATGAATTCAGTATTGGGAGTTAGTTTTTGAGCTTCTATAACCAAATCAAACTTTTCAGATTTTTGAGTACCATCTTCAAAAATAATCTCCTTTCCGTCATTGGTACTTACTCTTTGATTATTCACAACTTCAACTCCCAATTGTTTCAACTTGTTTGTTGCTGTATCAGAAAGATGTTTTGGTAAAGAGTTTGATAAGGGTCCAGAAGATCCAGTATACAATACTATTCTCTTCTTTTCACCCTTGTAGGCATTACCAATTTCACCAGCAGTTTCAACACCGGTACTCCCGCCTCCAATTATAGCTATACTCTCAGCCTGCTTAATCTTCTCTCTTGTTTTGTCTATCTTATTAATAATATAGTCATAATCGTGCAAATTATCAAGCTTCCACAAGGACGAAGACGAACGTGAACCAGATGCAACGATCAAATAATCATAATCCAAGACCTGTCCCAGTGATATAGTCAACTGTTTCCCATCCAAGTCCAAGCTTTCAACTCTCGATTTAACATGTCTCACTTGACGATTTCGACTACTACTTTGCCTTGACAATTTTTCAATAGTGTCCTTTAGTGGTACTAGTGTTTTATCGCTATAATCGTTGTCTACCAATAGTCTAGGTGCAGCAACGTTGAAGAAGGCCTTCTCGTTGGGCGAGATGATTGTTATTTTCAAGTTTGGTGTACCAGCAAGAAACAACGTTTTCAATGCTAGTATCGCCGCATATGATCCACCAATAATAATTACTTCCTTCGAGTTGGACATTTGTACCTTTGGATTTGGTGCGAAAATGATGGAGAGAGAGAGAGAGAGAGAAAGAGAAAGAAAGAGACGGTAGAAGGTGACTGTATCGGTGACTTTGTAATAGCCGCTATTATTGCTTTGTATTATACATCATCACAAAGGCATGGTCACGTGTGTAAACCATCTGGTGGTGGTGTTAAAGTTGCTCGTGTATGAGCTCCAATCCATTGATTGAGCTATAAGAATTACAAAGGAAGTTTTAGGTTTTCCCAAAAGCAAGAAAAAAGCCACTTTTATCACTGAAAAAGCATATCAATTGCATAGAAATGATAAATAACTCGTGAAAGAAGTAATAAAAAACGATAATAAACTGCTCGAAAGCAGTTACTCTCATGAAGAAAATGTTTTGTTTAAATACCCATTCTTTTGATAACGTAGTCCTGAGCCAATACCCCTACTCCTAATTTCAACCCCTGTTTTATCCAGTCTTTCACCCATTCTTTGGGATCTACATTATCATCGTTATCTGTTGCACCCTCGCGTTTTAAAGTTTCTCCATCTATCCACTGTGCCCACCTTAAGGGGAATGGCTGAGTTCTTGTCACAATGGAAATATTGTTGGTAATATCATAAAGTATAAGGGTGAATGAAAAAGAATCTGAATTATTGCATTCAATAACCGTTTGTGAGTCGGCGAAATTATCGGCTTTATCTGATTTGCTCACTGATATAGGCTGAATTGAGATGAATATGTTTGATTTCAAAATGGTCTGCTCTGAAGCAACATCACTATCCTTTCCATCGTCATCTTTTTCTTTTTCTGCATTTCTCTTCTTTTCTTCTTGTGATTTGGCGACTTTCTTATACTCCTTGATAGCGTTTTCCAAATTCGCCATTGCCAATTTCTCGCCATCAATCAATTTGCCATAAAACATATTCAATTTCACCGCCCTTGCCGTCTCATCACCCGTTTCGTCCTCGTGATGATTAAAATTGTGAACGCTAACATTAATTCTTCCTTCAACTTGATCCATTGTACTATTGAAATTTGTCAACACAATACGTTCCAAATAATTGATATTGTACAAGTCGGAAACAATCAAAATGTTTAATACTTCATCAGCGTCATTATCTATTAATCCCAGTTTGATCAGATTAGAGATATTTAGAAACAAGTTATTCAATTTAGTGCCCAAAATCTCTTCAGAGTCCAAGTGCTTGGATTTCACATTGATTTGATTCGTGGTTTGCGATGCTAATTGATACGTTTGTTCGCTTAATTTTTCGGCATTGGATGTAATTGTGCCCCATAAATTGGTTACTTTTTGTCCACCTTCTCGATTCCACCAGCTTGATAGGGATGCAATGGGGTTCACAGACTCAGACTCAGACTCAGAACCAGAATCCTGTGCCTGTGCCTGTGCCTGTTCATTCTCATTCTCCTTATCTCTTCTTTCGTGCCTTTTTTCCTGAATGTCATCTTCTTTCTCATTCATGGTTCTATCATCATTAGTATCAGAAGACGAATTTCCGGTAGTGAGGTCAGTTGTCTCATCATAATCGTCGCCACAGCCATCTTTCTTACCACCACCACCACCTGCAGCTTCTTTTGTCTCCTCCTCCTCCTCCTTTGCCTTCTTGGGGACTAATTTCTTTTTCGGTTTTTGTTGTTCATGCTGTGCTACTTGATCAAGAAAATCAAACAATTCATCCTCCTTATTCCCCGTTGAAGTGGATTGCGTCTTGATATTATCCGTACCTTCAAATTTAGACTCTGGAAGCAGGTTTAAAAAGTCTAGAACGTCTTCGGAATTTGACATTGTCCATAAATACTGTTTGGCTAATTAACATTCCCTTCTACTCTTTATCTTGTCAACTGTTTGTTATATCGCTGAACAAAATGTAGAAAGTCACGTGATATATATCACGTGACGTATTATAGTTTCTTCATCTATTCCCCCCCTCCTCCTCCTCCTCCTCCTCCTCCTTCTTCTTCTTCTTCTTCTTCTTCTTCTTCTTCTTCTTCTTCTTCTTCTTCTTCTTTTTCTACTTCCTTCTATTACTATTACAATATATCCTTTATACACCTAAATTCATTCCATATCCTCGTCTTCGATATCTTCATCCTCTTCGGTATTAGTGAACATCAAAGTTTCACCATTATCTATGATTTGCCATAATCCAACCCCATCATATTCAAACATACAGTCATCTAATTGCTGTATAGTGAACCCCTTGGCAATAACCCTTTGCTTTATATCAGGCATGTTCAAATATCTCTTTAATTTTCCATTTGTAGGATTTACCGCTAAAGACTTGATAATTTGGAAAATCTTTGAAGTTGTTGATTCATCATCTCTAATTTGATTCATCGCTTCTTCATCGGAATAAAGTGAACTTTTACTAACCTCAATCAATCTCAATGCTTCGTCGACATCTTCCATAGTAACTACGTTTTCAAATTTCAATCTCGCTGATGCTTGAGATAATCTCAATATACCTAATAAAGTCCTTGGCGTAATATGACTGAATTTCTTAATCAGATCTTCGTTTCTTTTAGACTCTTTCCTCATGTTGATGTATGATTGAACGACATAGTCTCCTACATCCTTAGGAACAACGGGTCTGTAAGTCCTTGCCTTTGAAATATATGCTCGAATTGTTTTCGAATCTATTGGGTGAAATTCTTCTTCTACTCCATTGGCGCTCTCAATCGAGACGTCGGGTTGTTTGTTATGCATGTGCACATAAGTAACATGCAGTGCCAACATCTCATCGTTTTCTCGATTTGGCTGGTCCAATATAAGAAACATGATATCAAATCTCGAAAGTAAAGCAGCTGGTAAATTGATGTTTTCATGAGGCGATAGTCTAGTATTGTACCTTCCATAAAGAGGATTAGCTGCAGCCAATATTGAAGTTCTTGCATTTAATGTAGTCGTAATACCTGCTTTTGATATAGATATGGTTTGCTGTTCCATAACTTCATGAATCGCAGTACGATCACTTTCTTCCATTTTATCAAACTCATCAATACAACAAATACCATTATCAGCAAGGACTAAAGCACCTCCTTCCAAGATCATCTCATCCGTAATTGGGTCTCTCATCACTGCAGCGGTCAAACCAACACCTGAAGAGCCCCGACCTGTAGTATATACAGACCTTGGTGCAATTTTATTAATAGCTTTTAGTAATTGTGACTTAGCAACACCGGGATCTCCCATAAGACATACATTTATGTCACCCCTGATTTTCAAACCATCACCAATCTCCTTGGAAACACCGCCGCATAATAACAATAACAAAATCTTTTTAACATCTAAATGGCCATAAATTTCCGGTGCAATAGATTTTGCCAATTTCTCGTAAACATTACCACCACCACCACTGTGTCCTCCATTTGGATCATACCTCAATTGCATAATCCTCGATTCTGTTTCATCATTCAACTCCATCAATTCATACTGTTTCTTATGTTGCTTAACATATTGTGCCTCTAAATAGGTCTCAGTCAACAAACCTGCCTTTAACGCCCTGAATCCTGTATATGGCCGGGGCATAAAAATCCCCGATACATCAACAGTATCACCTGGATTCATTGATCGGACCAAATCACCATTTACATGGACGGATAATTGTCGAGGAATGTGACCCACGGGCACTTGATTCGACATTTCCTGGATCTTCACCTCTTGAAAACTAGAAAATTTTGAAGCACGTGTCGACATGAATAATTGGCCCTTGTTATTATCTGAAATACACGATGGTGAATTACACGTCGTTAATGGGGTGAACACTCTCAGGTTGACCTCTTGGAAAATTTCATAACCGCATTTGTCACATGTATAAGCAATGACCAAAACACTAGGCTTCACATCACTTACTCTAGTAACTATCCCTCTGACTGTTATGTAATTTCCAACATGTTTTCCCTTAACTTGTCTTACCGACAATGTTTTTTCAGGATAATTTCCCGCGCTGCCGCCATTATCCAATGGTTTAAAATACAAACAGTATCTTCTGGTCAATTTTGCTGGAAAGGTATTCATATCAGTTGGGTCAGCGATTTGGTCCCTCTCGCCAAACTCATCCAATGGTTGAGTAAACCCATCTCTCAAAGAACTAAACTCTTCGTTTGCATCTTGTTCCAATCTTTGATTTCTCAATTTACGCTGGGATAATATAACGTCCAACACGTCATCTTGATAGCTTATATTCTGGGTAGGTTGAGGCATCAATTTGTCAATCACATCACTAAATATTTCAATGAATCGAAAAGTGTTGATCATTATTGTGTGGAATAAATTCTGCAGCTCTTGTAACAAAGAAGGCAGCTGGGCATCGTAATTAAGCAAGAACCGACGTAAATCCTCGAGCTCTATATATATGGTAGACTCCTTTCTATTCGCTACACGTTGAAGAACATTCATATACTTCCCCTCATGTGTTTGCTCCAACTCATTCTCTGCCTCAATCTCACTTCCAGCGGCCATGGAAGACAAATTGGAATCCTTGAAATTTTGTATAAAGTCAGAAATAATCTTTTTGCACTCATTATAGTTGACTCTCAACTGAATTGGCGGTAAAACCGCAGAAGTGGTGGTCAACGTGCTGGACATATTTAACCTAGTCTATAACAATATTGAATAGGCAACAAATCCTCAACTTCCAAACCCTCTTTGTATAAAGTATAAAGTACCAATTGGTTCAAATAGCTAACGAAAAGACTTTGGTAATACAAAAGAAAAAGAATCTGAGAGTGGAAAAAAAAAAAAAAAAAATTGTAGCGAGACGCGTATCATTTCAATTTATACCTAATGAGGAAATGTAATTGGTAATTGGTAATTGTAATTAGAAAAGGCTACAAGAGACACGTGTTTTCCAACACTATCAACACTATCGACACTATCGAGCGGAGCGAGATAGTGGAGCACACTAGCTGCCACCGCTCTTTCGACTAGACGAGCAAAGCGAGGCTACTCTCTGGTCTACTATCTAATCTAGTCTCTAGTCTACTTTCTTCTCTCTTTCAAACTAGACACGCTTTGCTCGTCTAGTCTCTGGTCTAGTCTCTTCTCTCTTTCAAACTAGACACGCTTTGCTCGTCTAGTCTCTGGTCTAGTCTCTGGTCTAGTCATCAAACAGACATCAAATTGACCAATGCAAAAGCAGCAGACTTCTCTTCTTCTTCTTCTTTTCCCTTCTCTGTGGCATCGTTAGTTACGCCTACGGTTGCACCAGCGCCTGCACCAGCACGCGTAGTAATATCAATACCATTGCCTTGTAATCGTTTACCCTCTATTACACTCTCTTTCTTCAAGACACCTACAATTCCTCCTCCTCCTCCTCCTTCTCCTTGTTGCTTTTCAATATCTTTTACCTCTTTCAGTATATCCCTATACTTGCTCACTCTGTTTCCCACTGCATTGTTAAATATAGTCTTCAGTCTTAAAAACTCCGGACCAATAGATTCCCAATCTTCTTCATCAGTATCACTAGAAACACTATTACTATTACCGCCACTACCAATGCCACTATGAATAGCTTGTTGTTTACTACTATTATTCAAAGTAGATCTCACATGAGATTCGTTGAATGACGATTTTCTTCGATTTCTATTCATTTTGGCAATCTCCTCATTGTGAATATAGTAATTCCCTACCGCATTGATGGTAGGTCCTTGAGTATACGATCCAATCGGTGAACTGCTACTCAACGCAGAGGCCGCGCTACCCGCTGTAGTAGTGGCTGTAGTGATACCACCAGCATTATTGTTGTGATGACTATATGTAATTGGTGGTGGCAGTTTGATCAGTACGTTTGAGTTTCTTCCCGATGATGCAATATAATTGTTCAAATTCTCAATCGAATTTAAGCGAGATCTAGTAAGCTGTTGAGCCTGCAGCAGCAGTGGGAGGTGGATGTTACTATTATTATTATTCTTGTTGTTGTTGTTGCCGTTATTATGGTGGTGGTATCCATTGGTATAGTACTGTCTCATAGTAGATGGCTTTGTCACTGAATTAGGTACTGACGATGAAGATGATTTTCTTCTTCTTGACTTCAGTTCAAATGAGGATACCGACAGCAGAATCGGAGGGGAGTTGAGTTTTGATGGCACTCTATTGGCAAATTTAATAGGTGGTGATGTTCTTCTAACTCTGGTGGTACTTGGTTGACTTTGAATAGTTTCATCAAATGTAAACATTTCTTCATCCTCCTCATCCTCCTCCCCTTCCCCATTGTCATCATCATCATCATCATCGTCGTCGTCGTCGTCGTCTTCAGCTGAAAAACTTAATCTTTCATCTTCATCCATTTGTTCACTTAACCTGCTTGATGCTTCTTCGTCTCTTTCATCTTCTGCATCCTCATCTGAATCAGAAGCAATAGCATTATCTATACTTTCATTAGGTAATTTCAAATTGTGTAAATTTTTTACTTGATTAGTTATCAGTTCTCTCCTAAATCTATCCAATTCACTTCTCTTTGTAGTCGCTATTGCTTGTTGCTGCTGCTGTTGTTGTTGCTGCAGCAGCTCTTCTTCTTCCTTCTTCTTTTTCTTTTTCAGCCATCCTAATTTCAAATTAGTTTGATTCCTAAGGTCATTAATGTTGATCATCTTTTTCAGACCAACTCCAATTCCATTATCAAATGCTCCACTAGACTTGGAGCGACGTGCATTTCCAGCTCCAGTTTCGGCGCCGCCTGCATTTGCATTTACATTTACATTTGCACCTGTTCCAGTTTCCAGTGTTGTTGCAGTTAGGATGTTCCCGTTACCACCACCATCTCCTCCTCCTCCTCCTCCATCACCACTACCACCACCATTTCCACCTCCTTCGCTTCCCTCGGTTACAATATAATCCGAATCAACATGTCTCACTGCCCATTGTCCCCATCCAATTTTCTCGAAAACAACATTATTAACGGGATCAGTTTGTTCCATCGCAGCCATAATTAATCTTCTTTGTTTACTTAAACTCAACATTTCAAACAAAGGGACTTCCAAGGATAATTGACCAGTTATATGACGTATTGGTAAAGGACCTTTTCTGATTAATAAATTAGCCAATCTTGTTGGTGTAATTTGTGCTGCAACTTGAATCCCCTCTGGTGATGAAGTCGACAAGAGTGCTTTCTTCGCTGCGGCTGCTACAGCTTGAGATATAGTATTGGAAGATACAGAATCTAGTTGTTGAGGGTCTTGTAAAGGAGAATACCTATGGTTACTATGTTGTTGTGGAGGTGGAGGGGGAGATGATGCTTGTTGCTGTGGCGGTGGCGGTGGCGGTGGTACTTGCTGTTGTTGTGGTGGTGGTGGTGGTGGCTGCAGTTGTTGAGATTGCATGTAGTTATATATAGGACTACTTGATAGGTTATTGATTGTTGTATTACCATTGGTGGTTGTGGTTGTGGTTGTGGTATTACTAGTGGGTTTACTACCACTGGTAGTGTTCCCAGTATGATGATTCATTATGCTTGACAAGGATATTGGAGAGTTCGAAGTCATAATCACTTGGTCAAGCTTGGTTTCCCTCTCTCACGTTCTCTTTTAATTCCTTTTTTCCTTTGTTTCAAAGTGAAAAAAAAATGCCAATGTCAAAAACCAAATAGTGTGGAAAAAAAGGAAAACAGGTGTTGAAAACAGGAAAAGGGTAGCTTAATAGGGAAACTGAAACCAGGTCTTGGGTGCTTAATAGAAAAACTGAAACGAGGTCTTGGGTGCTTAATAGGGAAACTGGTGTTAAAGAAATATTGAGAAACAGGTATTGAGTTATTTAGCTCAATAGTGCTGATTTTTCTGATATAAATTTGGGGTGGAAATTTATTTTAATTTGTGTCTTGTGTCTTGTGTCTGGTGTCTGGTGTTTGATGTCTGGTGTCTGTCGGTTGGTATGCAAAAAATTATTGTCAAAAAGACTTGAAAAATCGATTTATATGCAGGTACCCAGTATTTACTCACTCAAAAGTTTTTTATTTTTTTTTTTTTTTTTTCACAACTTGCAACAGGCGACTTGAAAAATTCCTCGTTTGGTTTTATGGGGAGAAGGGGGTGGGGGGAGGAGGAAAAAAAAAAAAACACTGCACGCACTGGGTGAAAAATTTGAAATTTTCTTATACACACAAAACAACTGGTCAAATTGGTATGGGGAAACAAACTGCTCAAATTGGTATAAGATATGAGGTATGGGGACGGATATAACACCGAATAAGGATTCTTATCTAGTTTCTCTAGTTTGCCTTGAATTTTTTTTCCACTAAACTTTCTTTCCCGCTGGTTTTGTTGAATTGGGGGGCTTTGGTTAGTATACCTATATGATGCGTTTTGTTTTGACTCTGGTTTTTTTTTTTTTTTTTGGTGACTCAAAAAAATAAACTGAAAGTAATAAGTAAAATAAAAAATTAAGATTTAAACTCAAACTGGTAAACTGAAAAACTGAAAAATTGAAAAACACTAAATAACTGAAAGAACACTAAAAAGAAAAAAAAATGTAAATTTAAAGGTTCAATAAGTTAAATCGGTGAATTTTGATTATTGGTGAATTTTAGTTATTGGTTCGTTTTTTTTTTTTTGCAAAGTTTTAGTGCGTTGGCGGGGAGGGGGCGTGTGGCGTGGGGGGGG
>NW_026055471.1:0-33296 GCF_023343755.2 Lodderomyces oxycetoniae | reverse complement strand
ATATATTGTATCTACTCCAGACATGTTTTGTATCTACTCCAGACATATATTGTATCTACTCCAGACATATATTGTATCTACTCCAGACATGTTTTGTATCTACTCCAGACATATATTGTATCTACTCCAGACATATATTGTATCTACTCCAGACATGTTTTGTATCTACTCCAGACATATATTGT
The DNA here is from genome assembly GCF_023343755.2 of Lodderomyces oxycetoniae. Taxonomy (NCBI): domain Eukaryota; kingdom Fungi; phylum Ascomycota; class Pichiomycetes; order Serinales; family Debaryomycetaceae; genus Lodderomyces; species Lodderomyces oxycetoniae. The sequence continues at coordinate 33,111 of NW_026055471.1, read as the reverse complement.
ATCTACTCCAGACATATATTGTATCTACTCCAGACATGTTTTGTATCTACTCCAGACATATATTGTATCTACTCCAGACATATATTGTATCTACTCCAGACATGTTTTGTATCTACTCCAGACATATATTGTATCTACTCCAGACATATATTGTATCTACTCCAGACATGTTTTGTATCTACTCCAGACATATATTGTATTTTGTTTCACACCCCTTGTCAATTTTACCTATTGACCCGGATATGACCGAAATTTAGGCAGGGCGCAATAGAAATAATAGAAGGACAGTTAATTTTGACTCTTTCTCCACACATTACTTTATATTTCTTATCTCTCGCAAAGACTTACAAAAACCTTTACTCTACAATAAAAAAATATACTGGAAGCGAAATTTACACTATGTAATTTATTATTTTTTAGCTTTTTGTTGTTTCGTTAAAAGAAAGTCCAAAATAAAGGGATAATGCGAGTTTGGTGATTTGAATACATAGGAAAAAGACTACTAGTGCTTCTCAGAGCCACTAGTTTGATATATGCCTCCTATGTTCACTATTTTATTTCACAAATAAGGTTGGTCAATGACTTATTCTAAGCTTTTCTTGTATTTATTTATTTTTTTTCTTTTTTTTTACTACAAAATTTTCAAGTGGTAATAGATGAGAGGTCTCAGTTATAAAGACATTATGTGTCATGTGAGTGCGATTCTTAAAAAGCAATACCTATTTTTTCCGTCTTTCTTTTTCTGACTTGTTTCTTCTTTATGTGTGCATTTTTGTCACCTATGTTTACATAATATTCAATCAAACCCGTGTGTCAATTATTGAGTGAGTTCTCAACAATTATGTCATGGCTGTCATTTAGAAGTGAGAAGTAGTAGCAAGTCAAACCCTGTTGGTGTTGTAACTCACTTTTTAGTTGTTAACTACAAGGGAAAAACATTTTGTTGCATTTTGCAACCAAAAAAAAGAAAAAGGAAAAAAAGTTTTTACGTAGATCACTTTTCTATAGCACAATATATACAACATTCATCTCAAATAATAGCAAACCATATACAACATTCAAATTATAGCTCCTCTCTTTAACGCTAACATGACAAAAATAAATAGTAATGAGAAAACAAGTAGGAGATAAAACTATAATTTACTACTCTACTAAAAAGTTGGTTAAGTTGAGTTTTTCACTTGCCAAAAAAACTGATCAAGTTAAGTTTCTCACCTGTTAAAAAAAAATTGCTTAAGTTAAGTTTCTCGTTTGCCAGAAAAAAAAAATAAGTTGAATCAAATTCCTCCCTTGCGGGGAATCGAACCCCGATCTGCTCGGTGAGAGCGAACCGTGATAGCCATTACACTACAAAGGAACTTGTTGTTTATACATGTAAAATTTGAACTAGATACCATGCTTGTTGTTATTCATACCATAATTCTAATTTCTATCTATGTAACTAGAATACTCATTATTAATTACAAGGGTGTATAGTTGACCAAATATCCAACTCTGTATCAACTGTACTTCTAGTCATAAAGTTGATGAGACCTTTCCTCCTGGACGTTTCTCTGATTGTTTCTCTGGTTGTTCCCGACGAGTATGACTCTTTTCATGTATTTGCCATACCATCAACGATTCCCCATAGTTAAAAATTGCCCTGTGTTTTTTTTTTCTCCACCAGCCATAACTAAATACATTTTTTATTTTATTTTATTTTATTTTAGTTTTTTTTTTTTTTTTTTCGATATCAAGGTCAGGTCAATTACGAGGAGAGATGTCTGATGAAGAGATCTTTTCTGAAGATTCGTATGAATTCGAGTTTGAAGAAGAGGAAAGCGGAGATGTCTTGTCAAACGATGATGATGGCCGTATCTCACAGGACGAGGCTCAAGGAATTGTATGTATTGCAAAAACTAAAATAGCCTTGAAAAAAAAAAAAAAAGGTTACCCGCCAAAGTGTATCTATTGATAACTAATAAAACCGTACTTTTTTCACCACTAGGAAAATAAATATTACACGGCAAAAGCTGTAAAAGACGATGAGCCAAATCAAGCCATTGCTAATTTCAGAAACATTGTTGAGAATTATACCTCGGACGACCAAGTGGATTGGGTTTTCCGGGCATTTAAGCAATTGATCAAACTATATTTTAATCAAGCAAATTACCAAGAAGTGCTAAATCTACTTAAGCAAGCTATTCCATTATTGCCGAGGTTGAGTAAGTCATATGCTGAGGAATCTCTTTCTCGAATGATTGTGCGGTACTCAAATGTGTCTCAACCGGAATTCATCCATGATTTTTATCAAATTCTTTTGGATCAAAACTATTTCGTTAGCGATAAGTTGTCGTTAAAGATAAACTCCAATCTACTAAATTTGCTAATGGAGAATGGAGAAACCGACAGAGTACCACAACTTTTAGAAAAGATTCATGCCAGGTTCCAAACTGTTCCTGAGTCAATTCAAAAATTATTTGCACTTGAAATAATTGCTGCTGAAATTGAATATTTATTTCAAATTAATAAATTGGACTTGCCCATGATGAATAAACTTTACAATTTGAGCTCGAAAAATACCACCGCGGTAACACATCCAAAGATAATGGGAATTATTAAGGAATGTGGAGCCAAAGTACAATTTTATCGAAACAATTATCAAAAGGCCAAATACGAATTCTATCAAAGCTTTAAGAGCTACGATGAAGCAGGCAGTTTCAATTTGCAAAAGAATAAGAACTTGAAATATCTCGCGCTTTGTTCCTTACTAACTGATTCTGAGCTAGACCCTTTCCAAAACCAAGAAACACAAACATATTCTCAGTTTAGCGAATTTGACAATTTGAAGAAGTTGATCCATGCATACCATTCTTTGGATTTGGATGGATTCGAAAAAGTCTTACAAGATAAAAGTGACTCGTTTATACAAAATGATGACATTTTCAAACATGCATCAAAGGAAATCTTAAATAATTTGAGATCAAAAGTATTACTCAAATATCTTTCCACTTTCCCAGTAATCAGCTTTAGTTCATTGTGTGATAAGTTGAAATTGCCAAATGGAGATGATGATTTGGAGCAGTTATTGGTAAGATTAATGCATCAAGGAAAATTGAAAAACTCAAAAGTCGATAATATCGAGAAACTAGTTTACCAAAGCAGTAGAACGGATCTAGTGGTACCTACTACTCCCAAATCAATTTATTATAATATTAAATCACTTGATTCGCTCACGGTACAAGCCAGCGACAACAACACCAAGGAAGAGAATAACAACAATACGGACGAAATGATTATAGATGGTGGAACAAACTTATTTTTCGCCGATGCACCAAACCCTTCTACATCGACATTATCGAGTAAGTTTTTTTTCCTAATTGATCGACCCATCAAAATCGAAGACTGGTTTGATGCAATTTCAAAATGGTATACGTATATGATGTCATCAATACCCGAATCGTTCAAACTGGAAATAAGTCATAAAGAGCAGATTACCATGGAAAGACAACGAGCAGAAAGCATAGTGAATCTTGCTGCACAAAACGAGTTGGCTAAATTCAACACCGGATTGTTGAACTCCACAACAGATGGATTAATTGGGGAAGAAAAGATGGATGATGATGAGGTTTCTTACTTGAAGAGGATAAATTTGCTTAAAGCGTGGGTTAATGTGCTTCAAGATTGATTTTAGAGAGATATATGAGAAGAAGTTAGTTCAGTATCCAATACAGCAATTGTTTGGAAACTATTACCAAGTTCAATGGATAGGTCGTAGTTGGAGACTAATATTCATAATAAGTCTTTTTTTTTGTTTTTCTTTCTTTTTTTTTCCTTTTATTAAGGGGTATTTGTTTTGCTCTAAAAAAAAAATAACACCCCCTCAAGTGTAATACAACAAATTTCTAAAATATAGATATGTGTAAGTGTACAATGCCAGTTTGTTAGATGACTCTGATGGAAAGCAAGAACGCTTTATCCAACACTTGTACAACATTACTATTGAGTAGTATTTCATACTTGTACAACATTGCTATTGAGCAATATTTCGTACTTGTACGACATTGTTAATTAGTAATGTTTCATCCATTTTTCATCACATCACAAATTCTTGTAGTTTTAAAGACAAGTAAATTCGGGAAGAAGAAAGCAAAACTAGAAAAAAAACTATTGGCCGAAGTTAGTCACAGACGCATGCGAGTAATTTCTCCTTTTCCAAACAGATTTAAAATATCCTTTTCCAAACAGATTTAAAATAACGGTTTATCCACAGATTCATATTCAGATTCATATTCTAGTCTAAAACATATTGATTTGGCTTCTCTTGCTGAAGAGAGAGAGAGACTATTATGCAAGTGTAGTGCACTTTTGACTAATATTACCCAATTTGTAAAATACATTACATACAGAATGACGCGTCGAAATTTAATAAGAGATTGAAAAAATTTTTTAGTAACAAATAAAACTTTGTACCAAAATCGCTAGACTAGTAACTCATACCGGAACATCGTTGACTGGGAATAAAAACACAGAATCAATCATTTTCGTATTTATAAAGTCCTGATTTATACTCGAGAAGAACCAGGCATTTGCGATAAATATTCTTACCTCTGTGAAACCATGTCTTACACCATTCCAACCCCATTCATAAAACAAGTGTTTTTTTTTTTTTTTCAATTTTTTCTTCTTCATTGCTTTGTCAATTGCTGACACTAAATCGTTTTAATGATTTTAATGAATTTTTTTTTTTTACTAACCAGCAATTTGCTTATTAGTTTATCCGTCTTTTTTATTGATTTCTTAGTTTCTTATCAATATATTATATTATATTGTCTGATATCACTGGATCATTGCTGTTCATAAATATAAGACTCTTGTGTGTGGAGGAGGCGCAGGCTTTACCCATTAGTCTTTGTTCATCTGTCTATTATGCGAATCTTGGGCTTTGAAGCGAAGGTAAATTAATTAAATTTTTCACCTTGTGACACAACACACACATACAGACACTAAAACGCCGACTAAGAGATGCAGACTTAAACATCGAGTAAGAGATGCAGACTTAAATGCAGATTCAGAAGAATCAGGTGCCGGCTCTGACTCTCGACTCTCGACTCTCGACTCTCAACTCTCAACTCTCAACTCTCAACTCTCAACACTTTCTTATTTTTGTTCTCTTCATTTAAATGTGAATGGCGCTTACCTCCTCTCATTATCCGTCTCCTAACCTTCTTTTCCAAAACAGGTGACAATGGATGAAGGGGTAACCATTTTACAACACCGATGACGATGATAACCGATAATAATAAGAGATAAGACACCTGCGGTTATGACAAAAAAATCATTTAAACACAAACAAGTCAAAAGGGGGGGATATCTTTAATACTCATTGAACAGTGTCTTAAAGTCCTATAGTTAAAATTATTTTTTTTTTCTTTTTTTTTCAATCGAAGTAAGAGTTTTACTAATTGCAGAAAAGTGGACAATAAAGAACTAATAACCAACAAGGACTAAGTGACGAAATACCGATAGAGCTAGAGAGGCAGACAATATTCTCTTTTATTCGTTCCATCCTTTTCTCAGTTATTATTATTTTATTTTAAGAAAAGGGGCGTTCTCTTGCTCTTTTGATATTGAAAAAGTTTAAAAAAAAACAACAACGAATGAATCTTGCCTCGCAATTTAGCTGCTTCTGTTTCCCCATAAAGTGAAAAAGACCACTTGGACAAACGGATACAGAGAGGGAGAAAGAGGCAAAAAGAGAGAGAGAAAGAAAAAAAAAAAAAAGAGAGAGAGGGGGGGGGGAGAAGAGATTGATTTTACTTTCGTATCCCCTGTCACCGTGTAGTAGGAGCTGATCCAACTGTCCAAAGTCTTGTTTTCCAGTTTTGACCATTTTGTTTTAGGTTTTGAGCTTTAATTTCTGATTCGCTTAAATTCTCTCTTTTTTTATTATTATTCCTTTGTAGTCAATGGGCTGTAGGACACACTTACGGTGGCGTAAAGATAAAGACTATTCGTGTAAAAATTCAAATACATACGTTTGGGCTTTAATTTGGATAAAGTGTCCTTTTAAATAGGAGACGTTGTTGAGTAAATGGTGATACATTGTGCCAATTCTATTGACAAAAAAAAAAGTGTGTCAATGAAGAGAGGTTAGAAAATGGACAAATATCTTCTCTAGAGGGGGGAGCAAGTAAACACGCGTAAAGAAAGAGCGCTCGACTTTTATTGTTTTATTCAACAATTAATTAAAATCATTCGATTGAGGAAATTGGAAAATACGATCGTTATGAAAGTCTCATTTACCAAGATTACCCGCTCTTTTATTCAAGATAAATTTCTATGCAGAAGAAATAAAAAGACTGTTTTTTACAAGACAAAATTTTGACTTTTGGTGCATGTACTTTATAACTTGAAAGACGCGCTCCCTGCTGCTAGTGTGCTCCTTTCATTAGCCAACCAGAGACAATAGTAAATAGAATTATATGATTATATAAGATATAGGTGTGGATGATTGGCTTAGGCCAACAATGTTTATCCATCTTTCCATTCTCCAACGGCGCTTTCTCTCGAATAGCGCTTTTTCTCTAATAGCGCTTTTTTCTCTGATAGCGCTTTCTCTCTAATAGCGCTTTTTCTTTAATAGCGCCTTTCCTTTTTGTCAATATTCTCAAGTGTTCATTAATATTCTCAAGATCTCACTTTTCAAGACTCGTTTAACTTTCTCAGGGGGAAAGATTCAATTCGATTTTCTTGAATCTTTCAAAACCTCTTTACAACACTAAGACAAAAACTTTTCATTTATTGTCAATCCAATTACCTTTCCCAATTTGGCGTTTTTTTTTTTTTAATTTTTTTTTAATTTTTTTTTAATTTTTTTTTTAGAATAAAATTATTTTTTTTAAGCGTATAGTTTAGATTTGTAGGGCAAAAGTAAAAGGTGGTTAAACACAGCAGTTAGTAATCTCTATTTAAAAAGGATAAATACTTTTATAAGGAATTACCCATTGAAATTGAGATCGGGTTTTTTTAGTATTGAATTTGGTGTACTTTTTTTTTTTTTAATAGGAAAAAAAAAAAAAAAAAAAAAAAAAGAGAAAACTAGCTTGGAGACATTGTTCACATCTTCACATTGTCATATCTTAAGGGAATAAGTTTTGCTTGTCCACAGTTTACAACACATTCATTCGTTTCTTGTCATTTTAAGCTACACTCGTTTTTTTTTTTAACTCACTTTCCTCCCCCTTCTATATTTACCCACCCCCCCTCCCTTCTCTCTTCTTCTTCTTACCATAAAGACATTTCTTGTTTTTTTCTTCCAATATAGACTGGTCAATAGTTGCTGTTCATTGACAACTTAAACTTTTTATCCCTTTGCTTCACATGGTCTCACAAACTGACCCAACTTGTTTCAAATAAACCCTCATTATGCCAGATCAGTATCCACCACAAATCATTTATGCATCTAACCACGAACATCAATTGCATCAGCAGCCACATATGAGCTCCTTTGTGGTGCCGGGTATACACACAGCTGCACCTTCACATACCGCCAATGACCCTTTTGAGGTAAACAAGTTTTATAGTCAGCAAAACCGGCAACAACAACAGTTACAGTTGCAGCAGCAACAGCAGCAGCAGCAGCAACAGCAGCAGCAACAGAAAACAACAAGCGCAGGTTCATCATCTATGCAACTGCTCGTTACCCCAACTCCAAAGAGGAAAAGAGGTAGACCTCCAAAGAAGAACTCGTTTGCTGAGAAAATCACCACTACTGTCAACATCAACGTAAATACATCACCCTTACATGCTAGTCCCGCTGAGTCAAATTCCAACTCGGCTGCTAGACAAGGGGCACCAAACGTGTTTACTCCCTTGATGAGAGTCAGTCCCACATCAAAGACCAAAAAAAGGAGAAAGAACTCTTCAGTTATATCTTTGCCAACATCAACATCTATTATACCAGATACATCGCCCATGATTAATTTGAAAAAATCAAAGTCATTTTCTCACCCATCACCAGTACCATTAGCAACCCCCATGTCATCAACGAGTACTCATTTCCCACCTACTGCATCATCATCATCATCTTCATCTTCCTATTATTTCCATAAAAAAACATTGGATAACATATCCATGATCACTCACTCGCAAGCTTTTTATAATACACCCCCACCTACATCTTCTTCTTCAACTTCATCATCAACCTCAATGTCCTCATCAATGTCTTCATCATTGGCTGCAAAGAATAGCTTTTTTACCCCGCATAGTTCGAATTTGGCCCAGGTAGCAAAAGATGAATCTTGCAAACAAAGTGACTATTCACAGGTTAATTCTCCAACTAGAGCAAGATCGATGCAGGATTTTTCAAAGAATCTCTTACCCCCAGTATCACTAACAGCGAGCTCAAATGGCGACAGAACAGGAGGAGGAGGAGCAGCAGCAGCAGCAGCAGCAGCTTCAACTACCACAGCTTGTGAGGATACCAAGGCGGGTAAATTTAAATCACCTTTACTTTGTAAAAAGTCATTTGAGGATTTCCTGTTGAAATTGACTATTGACGAGCTGGGAAAAGCTGTATTGTCAACTAATATTTTCAATACAAACTCCTCACCACCACAATCGTCATCATCATCTCCAACTTACGATGTTAAAAAAATAGAAAACGAGTCTGAGCTGGAGCCCAAGCTGGAATCAGAGTTGGACTTGGAGATGGACTTGGAGTTGGAGCCAGAGCAAAAGCCAGAGCAAAAGCCAGAGCCAGAGCCAGAGCCAGAGCAACTAGTTGAAACAAAAGCCCATCAAAAGCTTAGTCAACATTGTCAACAACCAATACTGAACCGTGCAATCTTGTCGACGGATGATGAATCCATTATGGAACCAAAACATCCTCAACTATTAAGAAGACACAATTCAGATATAACAGGTGTAGCAACACAACAGAAATTAGAAACAGCAACACGATTAAACTCCATTAATGAGTCAATAACCGTTAACTATACACCGTTATTACAGCACCCCGCACTATCGCCACCTTTCCTACCTCCTCAGACACCAAAGAACAATTCCATCAATAGTAATAGTACTAACAGTTTATACAATTTCTCAACTGGGTTTACTCCTATATTTAATTTGACTCCTCATTTCAATTCTATGATGAATAGTGTGATGAGCATAAATTCACCTCAGAATCGACAAAAAGTATGTTCAAATGGCAGTAATCATAGCTATAATTTAATGATGAATCCATTTTTAATCAATCAAGAAATATTCACCGGAGAACAACAGCAGCTACAGTCGCAACAGCAGCAACAGTCGCAACAGCAACAGCAACAACAGCAACAACAGCAACAGCAACTGCGGCAACTGCCACTTCAATCTTCCAGTCCTCAGCAACAGCAGCAACAGCAACATGATTTAGAAAACCCAAATGAGACTCAAAACTCCGTCATCATGGTTGATTTATTAAATGATAAAGGTCATAGAGGAGGAGGAGAAGAAGAAGAAGAAGAAGGAAGAGGAGTAGTCAATACTCACATCAACGATCAGGGGATTTTATCCTCATCATCTTCAGATGATTCAGAAGACGCAAGGTTGGTGCTTAAGAGAGTCATGCATATTAGAAGAAGGTAGATTTACCAATTTATATTGTTGTTCTTTTTTCTATTATTATTATCCTTTATCGTTTTTTAGTTCAATCTATCGTTTCATCTTTCAAATTTTGTCTGGTATCTTAATCTTTTCAATTGGTTTGTTTGGGAAGTAGAAAAACATGAACACATTATAAACATTAGAACAAAGGTTAGAGAGATAGTGTTCATAATAGAAAACGTATAGCCGGGTAATTTGTATATCAATCCTGCATACGATTTTTTTGGTATCTTTACAACTTTAGTCGTGCTAATGGGATCAAAATGTTTTTTTTTTTTTTTTTTTTTCAAATTTTTCAAATTTTTCACCATTTCTATGGAAAATTTTTTTTTCAAGTTTTCTTTCTCTTCTCATCACCATTATCATCAACAACAACATCAACAAGAATGTCTCATAGAAAATACGAAGCACCACGTCACGGTTCCTTAGGATTCTTACCAAGAAAAAGAGCTGCTAACCAAAGAGGAAAAGTTAAGTCTTTCCCTAAGGATGTGAAATCCAAACCAGTTGCTTTAACTGCCTTTTTAGGTTACAAAGCAGGTATGACCACTATTGTTAGAGACTTGGACAGACCAGGTTCCAAGATGCACAAGAGAGAAGTTGTTGAAGCTGCTACTGTTGTTGATACTCCTCCATTAGTTATTGTTGGTGTTGTGGGTTACGTTGAAACCCCAAGAGGTTTAAGATCATTAACTACTGTTTGGGCTGAACATTTGTCTGAAGAAGTTAAGAGAAGATTCTACAAAAACTGGTACAAATCAAAGAAGAAGGCATTTACTAAATACTCTGCCAAATACGCTTCAGACGCCAAACAAATTGAAACTGAATTAGCCAGAATTAAGAAGTATGCTTCAGTTGTTAGAGTTTTGGCTCACACTCAAGTCAAGAAGACCCCATTAGCTCAAAAGAAGGCTCACTTGGCAGAAATCCAAATCAACGGTGGATCAATTTCTGACAAGGTTGATTGGGCTAGAGAACACTTTGAAAAGGAAGTTTCTGTTGACTCAGTTTTCGAACAAAATGAAATGATTGATGTTGTTGCAGTTACTAAAGGTCATGGTTTCGAGGGTGTTACTCACAGATGGGGTACTAAGAAATTACCAAGAAAAACCCACAGAGGTTTACGTAAGGTTGCTTGTATTGGTGCTTGGCATCCAGCTAACGTTAACTGGACCGTTGCCAGAGCAGGTCAAAACGGTTACCACCACAGAACATCAATCAACCACAAGGTTTACCGTATCGGTAAAGGAGGTGATGAATCAAATGGTGCCACTGAATTTGACAGAACTAAGAAGACAATCAACCCAATGGGTGGATTTGTTAGATACGGTAACGTCAACAACGATTTCGTTTTGTTGAAAGGTTCTATCCCAGGTGTTAAGAAGAGAATTGTTACTTTGAGAAAATCATTGTATGTTGACACTTCTAGAAGAGCTTTGGAAGAAGTTAACTTGAAATGGATCGATACTGCTTCAAGATTCGGTAAGGGTAGATTCCAAACCCCAGCTGAAAAGCACGCTTTCTTGGGTACTTTGAAAAAGGATTTGGAAAACTAATTGTGAAGAAGAAAAAAAATTGGGCTTAACGTAAAAGTTTGTAAGTTTGCTATATAAGTATATCATTTGCATAGCATGTAAATTTTATGTGGCTTTTGATTTTTCAGTTTCTACCAGAAAGTTACTGGTGCGACACTATCGAGCAGAGCTAGATAGTGGAGCAGCACTGACTAGCAACACTCTATATATATATATGTATACGTGTATCAAGCAACAAAGTGCTGCTCACTAACTCGCTCTGTTTGGTGGTCATTTCAGTTGATGATAGTAATTTTAGTTAATGATCTCTTGGTGATAAATGGTAGCGATATATTGAAATGTCATTTTGTAAAAAAAAAGCCCAAGTACTGAGAAGTTACTTGATGAGGTTGAGATTGCTGTGATTCCAACATTACGAAACGACACCATCTCGCTCTGCTCAATAGTAGAGCACACTGACTTCCACCTACATGCAAGAAATGCGAAAGGAGAAACAAAGAAGAGGAAGGGAAAGGAAATAGGAAAGGGGGAAAATAGGAAGGAAACAAGAAAGAAGAGTATAATGATAATGGAGGAGGAGATGGAAAAACACCAAAAGTGATAGATACAAATTGAGGATAAAAACACGAAAAACATAAATACAAATTGAGGATAGTGTTGGTGGCAGCTAGTGTGCTCCACTATCTTGCTCTGCTCGATAGTGTCGCTTTAAGGATGCAAAGTACTCCAATATTAGATATCCTGATAAGCTTAAAACATAATGCAACTAGTCCCCTAAGTGATGGATACTGATTTATGTTAACTATCCTGTAGAGTTTTACTCCAAGTTGGCTGTCCTGTAGAGTTGATCAAGTTTTTTTTTTTTTGCAACTTTTAGCATTTGTTCCAATTAATGATTCCAATTCTGGTTTGTGTAATGTAACTTCACATCTCCGTCTCTGCGAAGACCTCTGCACTGAAAAAAAAAAAAAAAAAAACCAGGCATCGAGCTCTGGTTCACTTGATAACTTCCCACTCATTTGGCTCTCCACTTTTCTGATTAGAGAACAACGTCAGGATGTCGTCAGCAAGACAAGGTGTTCCTCAAGTAAGGAACCCGACGCTAGCCTCTCAAACTACTCCCGAACAGAGATATTGGCGAAGCTATGTTAGTCCACAGTTGATTAAAGAAAACCATCCAATTAATCATATTGAGTTCAATCCGGCGTCACCTTATGACTTTGCAGTGACATCGTCTACGAGGATACAAATTTTTTCATCGAAAACGAGGCAAATCATCAAAACTTTTTCCCGATTCAAGGATGTTGTATATACATCGAATTATCGGTTTGATGGGAAACTAATTTGTGCTTCAGATGCTTCAGGATTAGTATCGATATACGATAGTTATCAACCAAGAAACCTTTTAGTGAGCTTCAAACCATCACTGCATCCAACACATGTCACCAAGTTCCATCCAAGTATTGCTTCTCAACTAATCACTGGATCAGACGATCGGATTTTACGTCTTTGGGATATTTCTCAAACTTCCCAAGGACCAGTAGTCCAATTTGACGAGTCGCAACATAAAGACTATATAAGAAGTGCCAGTTTTATACCGGGGAACACGAACTTGATCATAACCGGTTGTTACGATGGTGTTGTGCGGTTATTTGATATTCGAGATCCCAACGGTGGTGCAGTTGCTCAATTCAATCAGGATGATCCAGTCGAAGATGTACTTGCAGTTAATTCAAGCACCATAGTGAGTGCAGGTGGACCGCAAGTTAAGATATGGGATTTAACACGAAATGGTCAAATCCACCAGTTAAATAATTTTGTCAAGTCAACAACCTGTCTTTATGATACGAGGGAAAAAGGTTTGCTTGTTGGGTCATTAGACGGACATGTCAAGATATTTGACTACAATACAACAAACTGGGACGTCAAATTTGGGTGGAAATTTGGCAGCGGCGGTGTTTTAACATGTGCAGTGTCACCGGACAACTATAAACATTTTGTAGCTGGATTAACCTCAGGGTTGACATCGATACGTACGAGGAAAACAGAACCCAAAGTGAAACAAGGCGTTAAACAGGAAACATCCAATGCGTATGCTAGGATGATGAAAGGGAGAGACTATGGGGGAGAGGAAGAATACGAAATTGTAAATAACACAAGCACTCCTCAGCAACAACAACAACAACAAACAAAGGGAAAATTGAAACAATTTGAAAAATACTTGAATGCATTCAAGTGGAGCGAAGCCTTGGATAGTGCATTTGCACCAGGATTGCCAAAGGAACAGACCATTACTATATTAACTGAGTTGAAAAAGAGAGGCAAATTGAGAATTGCCCTTTTAGAAAGAGATGAAATCTCATTATTGCCCATGTTACAATGGTTGACAAAAAATATTGAAGACGTGAGATCCTTCAACCTCGTCTGTGATTACATCGCCGTGATTTTGGAAATGTACGGCTCAATGATCGATAAATGTGTTGTACTTGAAGAATGTTTTACTAATTTGCTGAGAAAGATTGAAGTTGAAATTAAAAAGTGTAAAGAAGCAAGTGAAATAAATGGTATGTTGGAACTATTAACTGTATAGCGAAAAAAGAAAAAAGTTCATCAAAATTTTAAAGTTTTTTAGAAAACTACTTGAATAATGTGTTTTTTTTTTTTTTTAGGAATAGAAGGATGATTCACCATTTTGCGTTGTTTTGACCCTTTGTCTACTTTAGCGTTTGCCTCTTCTTTTCTGCTTTAGCTTTTGCCTCTTCTTTTCTGCTTTAGCTTTTGCCTCTTCTTTTCGGCATTGACTGTTTCCCGACACTCGATGGAACAAAACCATGGTGTTTTACCAGTAGTATATTTCGAAGCTTCTGCTTTGCTTAGCAAATTAACGCATTTGTAGTGAAACCATTCGCCATTGCAACAGGAAGTTTCGTTATCACAGGCAATCATATCTCCCATTGAAGGCTGTTTACAAAAACAATACCTTTTGTTATCCTCATCATTGTTTATACTTTCCAGACTCTTGACCTTTTTAGCTTGTATAACTGAAGGAGAAGTGTTTTTCAATCTCATCGACTTGATAGCAACTTCCTTAGCACTCTTTTTATCTGCACTCTTCTTCTCGAGTTTCTTTTTTTCCCCCTTTAGCTTCTGTATCCTATCATTCTTGGGTATTCGTAGTATCAACTTGAGACCTGACTTACTAGGTTCTTTACCCTTTCCTGATTCCTTCTCCTTTAGTGCTTCAACCTGTGATGTCAATGAGTGTTGCTTATAGTGCTTCTGCAACTGTTTTCTCAAATTATCCTTATCGCGCTCATTTTGAACAGTTTCCTGCTTGCTACGCTCAAGTCTATACAACTGATTAATTTCATCCTTCAAATATAGTTTATGTGTAATTAACTGGTTGTTCAATGCCGCACTTTCCTCGATGGTTTCATCACGTAGCCATTCAATAGACTTCCGGAGTCGGTATATACGACCAATGCTTTCATTTTGTATCTGCCCTGTTTGCTGATAATCCAATAACAATTGATTTAGCTCCTTTGTATAAGCATCTATTTTGATGTCGCACGACTGAATTAGCCAGAGAGATCGCACAATGTCGCATGGAAGATGGTCTATAGTCGATATAAACGAGTTTTGAAGGGAATAAGAAGGGGAACTAGCACCAACAATCTCTCCCGAACCTTCCTCCATACCCTGTTTTGGCATCAATCCTCGTTTACCAAATACTACAATCTATACAAGTTATAACTAAATGGGAAGATGGACAAAAAAAAAGATTTGATTTTTCACTGCCGCCGCCTAAACGATAGTACGCTACCATACGGACCCTCAGATTAAGCGATGCCCTTTAGATTGAAGAGATCATCTGATGGATGAAAGGTAAAAAGAAAAAAAAAAACAGTCACCTTTAGCAACATCTAGATACTCCTGCTAAACTTAAAAACCTTACCCGGGTGTCGGAATATTTGAAAAAGGGAGAGTCCCTTTCTAAACCGGAGGGTGAGTTTGTTATTGTTACATTTTGTTTCTTTTTTGTCTGCAACTCAAGTTACATTTCAAAAGTAACTTAAAAAGTACACTATCTATTCCATCAGCTGGATTTGTGTGATGATTCAACAAAAATCTCAATGCTTTAAACTGAGAGGTTATTGGCTGGTTATCTAAAGGCCGGACATCTCAAGTTTTCTTTTTTCCTACTTTTTTGTTGTTGCTGCTGCTGGGTGCTTTTTTTGTTAGAGATGCCAAGGTTAAAGGTTGATAAATGCCGTACGTCAAGGGCCAAGTATTTTTCCACAACCTTGTATATAAATTGATGCAAAATACCCTTTACAAAATGACGTTTTTGGTTGTTTGAAAGACAATAGGAACTTTTTTTCTTTCTTTGGGAACCATGTTTGATGCAATTAGTGGAGAAAACATCGTTTTCAATGCAATCAAAAGAGCCGAGGATACTTGTATCACACGTAACGAGTACAATGGAACACACTTTGCTGCTAGAGTATCCACAGTACCGGTATTGTTCATTTTATCCGCTTTGGGGTCGTTTACACCATTAATTGCTACATATTCCCAGAAATTTAAAATGCCATCATGGATTTTCTTCATGATCAAGTTTTTCGGTAGTGGTGTCATTATAGCCACTGGGTTTATTCATTTATTGGCAGAATCATCAGAAGCTCTCACCAATGAATGTTTGGGTGCTCCATTCACTGAGTATCCATTTGCTGAAGGTATAGCGTTAATTGCGGTTTTCTTCATCTTTTTCTTTGATGTTATCGCTCAGAAGAAGTTGGCTGAAAAGTCCAGAGAGAGGTTTGCTGAACAATTGCAAGTCATGGATAGTTCAACTAGCAATGAAGACTCTGCAAAGAAGGACTTGGAGGAAAAACAAGCGACTAACTGCTTGACCAAGATTGAAAACGTTGGAGATTTCAAAAAATTTCAGTCGATTTATCAAAAAATCTTGAACTGTATTGTCTTGGAATGTGGTATTGTCCTTCACTCTATCTTTGTGGGATTAACCCTTACTATTTCTGGAGACGAATTTATTACATTATACGTTGCCATTGGTTTCCACCAATTCTTTGAAGGGTTGGGTTTGGGTACAAGATTTGCTACAACAGAATGGCCAGATAATAAGAAATACTTACCATGGGCTATGTCACTTGCGTACAGTCTTACAACACCATTTGCTGCTGGTATTGGTTTAATAGTGCGTGACTCATACCCAGTAGATTCTAGAACTGCATTAATTACAGCAGGTACTTTTGATGCCGCTTGTGCGGGAATTTTGATTTACAACAGTATTGCTGAATTGATGGCATTTGATTTTATACACTCTGGTGAATTCACAGGTTCTCCCATGACCAGGTTACTCTCTGCATATTTTTGCTTGAGTTTGGGAGCATTTGCAATGGCTCTTATTGGTAAATGGGCATAATAAAAAAAAGAAAGAAAATGAGGGAGAGAAGGGAAGGAGAACAAAAACAACCACTAATTTAATGACTAAGGATCTACAACCTGGTTATTTTACCATAGCTAGTAAAGGTAGTTGATGTATCTTTTAGTTTTCAGCTTTCAAAAAGTTTTGTATGTTTAATAAAGCCAATTATAATCATCATCATCATGTCATTAAGTATTTAGCAAAATATATACTTTTGTCTACTTTTTCTCTACTTGTATTCGAAAATCACCTCATTTTCGATAATGTCAACTTTCTTCAAATTTAATCTCGAAGGGTTGATCGATTTGCCAATCTGTATGACACCTTTACTGAAATCCTCCACTAAGTTTTTCGATACCTCAAGATGAGCACGAACGCTAGTGAATGTCTCCAATAGAACATCAACTGCAGTCCCCTTTTGTGGATTTGTCCTTAAACTCAATTGCAAATTAAGCTTCTCGGCCACTGTTTTGGAATTTGTACCCATTCTTTTCCCCTCCTCCTCTTCGTTGCAAATCTTTAAAATCAAGGCTTGCCAAAAAGCCTTTGACCGATTTTGAACATTCCGTATAATATCGCTTTTACCATTCAACAGGGAGACTATACCCTTGATTGCTTCATCCGGAACTGTTGACTGCTTAAGGAAATAATCCTGAATTTTCCATTGATTCACCATATCGATATACCGTCTAAGTGGCGAGGAGACGTTTGTGTACACACTCAATCCCATAAAAAAATGCTTATCTGGTTTATCAGAAATGAAAGCTCTGTTCAAGAATGCATAAAAATTAGGTGCCTCGGCTAGTATCGAAAGGTCCTTTTCTGCATCCAAAACTTTAACTAATCTCTCGTATTTCTCAAGCAACTCTCCTTCAAACTTAGGATCCATGCACTTGTATAAAATTTGAATATGATGTTTTTCTGCAAATTTCGCAACCAAGTAATTTCCAATAATCATATTTTCAGTAACCAAACAGGTGGATACACCCCCAGTAGTTTTTTGCATACCAATCGAAACAGAGTGATTGGAGTTTGGTAATGTAACACTAACCATTTCTTGACGATAATTTTCAAAATCAAAAGAGTTTTGACTGCTTGTGCCCTTGTTGTAACTTATTTTGATATTGCCATTTGAAAGGAAAGCTTTTTTAGATTTTCTAATCCCCAAAAGCAAATTCGAAATGTTCAGCAACTTGAATAAACTATCAAAGTCGGGATCTTTTGATCCCCCCGTTTGTTTGAACAGGGTCATCTTTTCTTTATCATCTAAAAGTTCGTTTACTGCGCCATAAGTAAATCCTTGACGAAATCTTTTAACCTTTCCAAAAAATACAGTTCCACTCTCATTAATTTGTTCATCAATATTTCGAAGAAATGATGGGGTGGGGGAAAAGTCGGGGTCCAGCATTTTGTCTGATATATACCGGTCTACAGAGTCCTTATCTAGCCTGTACTGTATCACAAAGGTTCTTCTCTCTTGTTTGTTGACTCCCAAACCTGAAAGGTTCGAGATCGCCTTGGGTAACATTGGAAAGACATCTTCTAAAAGATAAGTGGTTGATGCTTTTTCAAATGCAATTGAACTAATGGTTGAATCAGGTTTAATGTAAGAGCTTGGGTTGGCAATATGAACAGAAATAACATATTTGCCTCTTTCTTGATGAAGTGAAATACCGTCATCAATTTCATGAGCTGTTGAATCATCAATACAGTAGATTGGAATCTCGGTCATATCGACTCTAGCTTTGGCAAGCGGATCCTTTTCGTAGAGGTTTTCCTCCAAACATTTTTGCATGCTATGATCCTTTTCAACTGCCTCGACTGCCTCATCAAAATATTTGTAGTAAGTCTCGCGCATATCAGCCTTCATGCCTAACTCTTGATTTGAAAAATCAGCTTCCCGAAGCCATTTTACTGGATCAACAAAAGTTCCACCTTTTAATTTGACCAATAAATCGTATGCTTTGCCAAAGGAGTATTCAAATTTATAAGCATCCTTGGTTGGCTGTGAACCTTTTGATTGCAATAGGCTATCAATCTTTCTCAAAAGAGAAATCAAAGTCGCAGAAATTTCTGGATTGCTTTCATATTTCCCATTAACATATTCTTGCAACATTTCAACTACTCCATCGTATACGAAAGGAGCAGCCCCCACTTCTTCTCCAAGAATTTTTTTAACGCAATAATCTGCAATTTCGGAAATACCTTTATTGTCCAAATACTCGTTTATCTTGTCTTCATAAATGATTTGCCCCAATGGCCAAATAGTGACTTTAGTAGGAGAGGAGCCGCTTTTATGAATTGTCCAAAGTCTACTTTGTTTTTTCAAAGCAAACACAACTGCTAGATATTTTGCAACTGAAAATTTTTTATTTTCATAATCAACCAGTTCTATTGGACTTGCTCCTAATAGGGAATTCTTATGGGACGATGACGAAGAAGAAGAAGAAGAAGAAGAAGAAGAAGAAGACGAATTCAACCCTGAAGTAATAGTAAGTGGTTCATCTATCTTGTGAAGTAACTCAAAAATTGAAACTATTCGTGGCGCATTCAACTCCTGAGTTGCATCGGTTTGTAAAAGTCTATGCAACTTTTCCAATTTTCCGTTTATTTCATTAACCATTCGAAATGCTTCATCCGAGATTCTTGTTAAAGCTTTATGGTAGAGTTCTCTTGCCGCAATGGGCACTAGATATGTCTGAACTGGCGAATTAGTCAAAAGCTGCGATGATGCTTGTGTGACGAAAAAGTCAGTGGAATCATAATCGGAAAGTTCTTTTGCAGTATCTTCATCGAGTTTATTTTCGTTTTCGTTTTCGTTTTCGTTTTCGTTTTCACTTTTATTTTCATTTTCCTTCAACAAGGATTTGAATTTATCTTGTAATTCTACCGGTAAAGTCTCCTTTGATTCAGAGAATTGAGGATCCGGCACACCCACTGGGGCAACATCAAGAATCTTTTGTTCAAGAATAACCAATTTTTCGATTACTTTGTGATATTTTTCTGGAATAGCGCCAGGGATTCTATAATTTATGTGGTATAAGTTTGAAAAAACAACTTCTCCCCTATCGGTAAGAAATGCTGCAATTTGAGACTCAAAACTTCTTGGTATGGCAGCAACAATGCACAACCTTAAATTCTCCTTCCCCAAAGTCACCAAATCACCTACTCGAACAGGACTAGTCATCAGTTTCCCACAAACGGTGGCGGTTGTTGGAAATGTTTTAAAAAAGTTTTCAAGCTGCACCAACTCTTCTTTTGTAAATCTCTTTTTCCATTCTTCTGATGGATCATTGTAATTTAAACAACTAGTTTGTTCTGCCTTTTCCTTGATCTCTTTAAATAATTGCACACAAGTCTTTGTTAAGTCTGTTGAAGGACTATCGTAATTAAATTTCTTTTTTTTAGACCTGATTAAATCCCCAAGCTGGGTCATATCCATCGATTTGGTTTCGTTCAAAGACAAGGTTTTTTCCTTTTGCTGTTCCCGCAAATCTTTGAAGAAATTAGGAACATTTGCTTTGGATTTTGAAGGTTGTTTTTGCCGATTCGTGATATTTTCAACACCTTTTTCAAACCTGGGGGCACTTTCCTCAAACCTAGGGGCACCTTTCTTGATTGGCCTATGAGCAGCTTCCTCGGTGGACCTGTGAGCGCCTTTCTTGATTGGCTTGTGAGCACCTTCCTCGAGCCAGAAAGCACCTTTCCTAGTCAGTGTGAGACCACCTTTTCTAGTCAGTGTAAGAGCACCTTTCTTGATTGGCCTGTGAGCAGCTTTCTCAGTTAGCTTATGGACGACATCCCAATTAATATTCGACGACTTTAACTCTGCCTTACCTAAATTTTTCCCAAAGGAAGATGCACCGTCATTTTTTGGCTGTTTCCACATACATCGTGAGCAAGAAAATTCTCTTTGCAAAGACAACCCTCTTTGTAGAAACTTTTTTTGTAAAAACTGTCTTCGTACTCGGTGTTTCGAGCTGCTGACAACATTCCGCCCAATAAACATACCTCTCTTTAAAAATATCCTCCTTCCAGCACCAAATATACTCCTCCTTCTTCTTCTTCTTCTTCTTCTTCTTCTAACCTTTTATATTTCACTCATCGCGATGAGCCTTTTCAACGGCAAAGCCGCACGCCGCATATATTTCCCCTTTAGGATCCGCACTAGAATCTTTTTTTTTTTTCGGCTTCTTCTTCTTTTAATAACAATTGACCAAGAGAATAGGTAGACCAAGTCTTCATGACAAGGTTGTTTATGGTCTTCAAATGAAGGTAGATGAGTTGATTATAGATGGATTCAAGTCATATGCGACTCGTACTGTGATATCAGGCTGGGATGCTTCATTTAATGCCATAACTGGGCTCAATGGGTCGGGAAAATCCAATATTCTTGATGCTATATGTTTTGTTTTGGGTATATCTTCGATGCAAACAGTTCGGGCATCCAATTTGCAAGATTTGATCTATAAGAGAGGGCAAGCCGGTGTCACCAAGGCAAGTGTTACTATTGTTTTTAATAATTCCGAGATATCGAAATCCCCCATTGGGTTTGAAAATTGTCCTACAATAAGTGTCACTAGGCAAATCATTTTAGGAGGCACATCTAAATATTTGATCAATGGTCATAAAGCGCAACAGCAAACAGTGCTAAGCCTATTCCAATCTGTACAGTTGAATATCAATAATCCCAATTTCTTGATTATGCAGGGTAAAATTACCAAGGTTTTGAATATGAGAGCCAGTGAAATCTTGTCACTTATTGAAGAAGCTGCAGGCACGAGGACGTTTGAAGAAAAGAAAGTTAAGGCTAAGAAAATCATGCTCAAAAAGGATTCCAAACTTGCTGAGATCAAGAGTCTTTTGACAGAAGAAATAGAGCCCAAATTTGAAAAGTTTCGAAATGACAAGAGAATTTTTTTCGAGTTTCAACAAACACAAATTGATTTGGAAAAGCAAACTAGAATGAAGGTTGCTTTTGAATATAGTAAGTTGTCTAATTTGCTCACCAACAACTCTGAACACACAACTAAACACGAAAAAAAACTTGCAGAACTTCATTTCGAAGTAGACAAGGTTACTCATGAAATTGATAATTTGAATGAAGATTTGGCACAAGTCAAAATAGCAAGAGAAGAAAACTTGAAAAAAGACGGTAAACTAGGCGAATTGGAACAAAGAGAAAATAGGCTAGCGAACGAACTTGCACGATTGGTGACCCAAAGAGGTTTAACAAGCGAGGAGTTACAAAATGAAACCAATAAGATTGAACTGTTGAGCAAGAAAAAAGGGCAACTTAAATCATCAATATCGGAAAATGGAGATTCATTTAAAAACAATGAGGATAAAGTTTTAAAGGCAAAGGAGGAATTGGCTATCTTAAAAGAGCAGTTTGAAAAGAAGGAGGAATTATTGGCTGGTTTAAGCACTGGTTTGTCAGTTAAGGGAAACGCCTCTACCGGCTATACAGCTCAACTTTCGGAAGTGAAAAATAAACTAAGTGCATCCAAGAATTTGATAGGACAACACAATTTGAAGATCCACCATCTTGAGCAAGAATTGGCTAGTGACAAGTCGAAATTGGAGCACGCAAAACAAGAGCACGAGACTTTTATGGCAAACATGAAGAGACTCAAGGAGATCATTACTTTGAAGCAGCAAGAATTGGACGAGGTGATGAACTCAACAATAAGTAATCCCGATGAGTTTCGAAAGCGAGAAGAAAGACTACATTATGAGCAAGAAAAGCTTTTGAATAACTTAAATTACATGAAAAATAATCTTCGAGGTCTTGATTTCCATTACGAACGTCCATACAAGGACTTTGATGATAGATTAGTGCGAGGAGTAGTTGCGCAGCTTTTTGATTTACCAGAATCATCCTATGACAAGGCAATTGCTTTGCAGACGTGTGCAGGAGGCCGACTATTTAACGTCGTGGTGGATACTAGTGAGATTGCTTCGCAATTGTTGGAACGCGGAAGGTTGAGAAAAAGAGTAACAATGATACCTCTCGATAAGATAAATCCAGCAGTTTTGGGCACGGCGGTAGTGGAGTATGCTGAACAAGTTGCACCTGGAAAAGTGCAACTTGCGTTGAATTTGATTCATTATGAAAAAGATATTCGCAAAGCCATGGAGTATGCTTTTGGCACAACGTTTATTTGCGCCGATCCCGACACGGCGAAAGCTATAACATTTGATCCGAACATTAGAGCACGTTCAATTACTATTGAAGGTGACACGTATGAGCCTGAGGGAAATATTTCAGGTGGATCACGCCGGAACAATACACCGCTTCTTTTAGCTTTAAAGGATTACAACATAGCGGTAAAGGAACTCAGGGATGTTGAAGATGAAATGTGCAATGTGAACAGTAAATTGGCAGAATGGGAAAAAGTTAAACAAGCCACTAGCGGATTGAGGAACGAGATACAAATGAAGAAGCATGAGTTGGCTTTGCTTGAACGAAAACTTCAAACCAATCAGTCTGCTTCTTTGATTAGAATGAATGAGCTGAAACTCAATGAGATCGAAGAGCTTAAAAAGGAGATAATCAAACACGAAGATCAGTGCAAACAATTTCAAAACGAAATCATTGTGATTGAAAAAGATTTGAAAGAGTTCAATAGTGATAAAACTTCAAAATTGGGTAGTTTGAAAAAGGAAGTTGAAGAATTGAAAAAAGAATTAGACAAGAAGCAGAAAAAATTGGCTTTTGATGTAGAAAACTTCCAAGTGTTACAGTGGGAGGCAGATCAGCGAGCGTCTGAGCTCAAGGAAGTTTCTCTGGAGTTGGTGACTACTGAAAAACTAATAGGTGAGCTTCAAAAGAAGGATCAAGAGGATGTCGAGAGACAAGAAAGTCTCGAACGAGAACTTGATATTGTGAAATCGCAAGTCGAAGACGAGAAGAACAGCCTAGCTGGGTTGGATGAAGAGATGAACGAGTTGATGAAGCTTGTTGCATCAAAAACTAAAAGAATAGACAATCTTCAAGTCAAAATCAAAACCACAACTTTTGAGTTGGAAAAGACGCGAAATGCAACTACATCTATCAAGGAAAGATTGGATCAAATAATCAGTGAGAATGAATGGGTAATGGATACTCGGGCAGTTGAAAAAACAATGGAACAGTATCCCGATTTCAATCTCGAGGAAGCGCAAAGTCAAATAGCCAGACTCAACGAGAAGTATCAAAGTATGAGAAGAAAAGTCAATGTTAACATAATGAGTATGATTGAGGAAAACGAAAGGAGGGAAGCTTCATTGAAGCTCAAAATCAAAACGATTGAAAAGGATAAAAAGAAGATTGAAACAACGATTGATAAATTGAATGGTGAAATCAGACGAGCGTTAAATGGAACTTATCAAAAAGTGTCTAAAGATTTTGGTCAAATTTTTTCCGATTTGCTTCCTGGTTCTTTTGCCAAATTAGTTCCTGTTAATATGATGGATGTTACTCAAGGTTTAGAAGTAAAAGTTAAACTAGGAAGTGTGTGGAAAAACAGTCTTGTTGAGCTATCGGGAGGTCAAAGATCATTGATTGCTCTTTCTTTAATTATGGCATTGTTGCAGTTTAACCCTGCACCGATGTATATATTGGATGAAGTTGACGCAGCGTTGGATCTTTCACATACTCAAAATATTGGACACTTGATTAAAACAAGGTTCAAGGGATCTCAGTTTATTGTCGTTTCGTTGAAGGAAGGAATGTTTACCAATGCAAATAGAATCTTTAGGACCCGTTTTCAAGATGGTACTTCGGTTGTGTCAGTTATGTAAGGAGAGAGGGAGAGAGGGAGAGAATACATTAATCCACCTGGCTTCAATTGCCTTCTCCTATCTACGTCCTGTTTATGTACTATATATATATATGTGCTTTATTAACGCCCTATTTAAGCCCCATTTATCTTTTATTTTAGCCCTATTTATCTTCTATAAAACTGACTACATTTCAGTATAATCTTTCTTTTTTGCGTTTTCCTTAATGAGCATATCGATCGGAAAAAAAAAAAAAATAAAAAGTAGAAAATGAAAAGTTGAATTTGGAAGTTCGAGTTCCATTAAATCTCACATCGAAAGTGTTAAAGTTAGTTTCGTTTGCTATTCAACAAAAAGGAATAGTAGCCTTATAAGGCCGTAACACTGAACTTGCATTGTAACCAAATAGGAAAGATATACTAATTTCGCAACAAACAAGGGAATCAAATTTATTCATCAGCATATCGGGATCTTTTTTTTTTTTTTTTTTTTTACCTTTACCCATATCTCAATAGTTTTTCACCATCATATTTATATACCCTAGCCAAAAGGTAGATAGGTGGGAAGGAAAGCGTGGTAAAGTTTTGCTTTCTTTTTCTTCAATTTTTGTTCATCATTTTTTTTTTGTTTGGGGGGGGGAGGAGAAGAAAGAATGTCCACATCGTTAAGCAGTATACCTTCGGTTCTGGTGACCCCTTATGAATACCAAGAGGAATCCAAAACACACAAGCAAACGTTTTCAAATACACTTGCATTGAAAAATTTACAACAGCATATACCTCAAATCAAAACATTTCGAGATATCACAATTTCCGTATTTATATTCCTACTTATCATTATTATTTTTTTCACAAAAGTGCTTAACATCAACTCAACCTATTTGCCGAACCTCACTGGGATCGAGGATACGGTTCAATTTTTTGACCTTGCGAATTATGACGGAAGCCCCAATGGCTGGCAGTACGATGAACGAGTCTTATTTTGTGTGCCTTTGAGAGATGCAGCTGCCCATCTTCCTATGTTTTTTGATCATATGAAAAAATTAACATATCCCCACGAGCTTATTGATTTGGCGTTTTTGGTCAGCGACTCAAAAGATGACACTATGGGCGAGCTATTGAGACATCTCGATGATGTACAAAAGACTCCTCAAAAGTTTGGACAAATTGAAATATTTGAAAAGGATTTTGGTCAAGCTATTGGCCAGGGTTTTAGTGATAGGCATGGATTTGCCGCACAGGGACCAAGAAGGAAACTAATGGCGAGAGCTAGAAACTGGCTATGGTCAGTAGCACTCAAACCGCACCACTCATATGTTTACTGGAGAGATGCAGATGTTGAAACAGTGCCTCCTACAATATTGGAAGATTTGATGCACCATGATAAAGATGTTATTGTACCGAACGTGTGGCGTCCTTTACCCGATTGGTTAGGTAGCCAACAACCATATGATTTGAATTCGTGGCAAGAAAGCGATGGGGGATTACAGTTGGCAGATACTCTAGACGAAGATGCATGTATCGTTGAAGGATATGTTGAATACCAAACGTGGCGACCACATTTGGCCTACTTGCGAGATCCCTATGGAGATCCTGAAGTGGAAATGGAGTTGGACGGGGTTGGAGGAGTTTCAATATTAACCAAGGCAAGAGTTTTCCGTTCGGGTTCTCATTTCCCTGCATTTTCGTTTGAAAAGCACGCAGAAACAGAAGCATTTGGTAAACTAAGTAAAAAAATGGGGTTTAGCGTAGTTGGTCTTCCGCATTACGTTATCTGGCACATTTATGAGCCATCTCAAGATGATTTGAAACATATGGAATGGATGGCCTTGGAAGAAGTACGCCAGAAAGAAGAAATAAAAGTGAAAAACAAATATGACAAGATTTGGGATAAAGCTTATTTGGACGTACAAGAAGATTGGTTAAAGGAAAGAAATAAGTTTCTTAAAAATACTGATATGTCGAAACATCGGAAAATCCAAGTTGATTGGTCAGGTGTTGATGATTGGAAAATTGACAAAGATTCCAAGATTGAGAAGAAATTAGCCGATTTCAACCCATGAAAAACTAGTAAAAGCGCAAAAAATCAAAACTTGCAACCAATATAGTGAGAGATGAGGAAAATGTTGTTGATCAATGGAAAAGGAAACAACATATTTCTTTATAGATTTTGATGACTTTGTTTAATTATTTTATAGCAATCTAAGCACTCGGCTATATTCTTTTTAATAGGAGAGATCTACGACATATAATTGAGAGAGATCTAAGAAATAATATGTCAATGACAATAAAAATAAAAAATAAAAATAAACTTTATCAGTTTATCAAGAAAGTAGCTTTTTTAATAGAAAAAAGTAAGGATTATAATACAAAATTATTTTTATACTTCTTTGTTTCGTTTTGCTTTTTTTTTGACTTTTCAGTTTGGAACATGTCAACTTTGTATTATCGAGTTCAACCTCTTACCCTGTTATAATAGGGAGTTTTCCGGTTTTGGCCAGGTTCAATTGAAGTACAAGAAGTATAACTTTTTCTATGAAAGTGAAATAATGGCAATTATTTTGATGTACAAATGCGCTACCAGATCTTATGCACTGATAGTTTTTCGGAAATCTATTGAGATGAGCAACACTACAAAGAATTGTAAAGGTGCAAACGCAAGAGTCAAAATGCATTATGCAACGAGTTAGATTGAGCGTATGAAATCCGAAACTGAAAATCATCAAGACAAGGCTAGTTGATAATAACTTGCTCGCTAATGATTTACGCAAAAAAAAAAAAAAAAAAAATAGGCTGATGATTCTACAGGTGCTGATTTCCGCAATAATGTAGAATTATGCGCAAGTGGTTAGAATAAATGCTTTAAGCATTTGTAACTTCTATGCAGCTTCCATTTCTAACGGAGCAGGCAAAGTCAAGAGCTAAGATTAGCTTGAAATCTTACAAACACCATCAATATAAGAATGTAAAAAGTGTTTACCAGTCAAGTTTTCCTATTTTGCCTATTTGCGAGTAACATACACTGTAAAAAAAATGTGCTAAAAGCAACTCTATTGCTTTTGATTGCATAGTGAGAATATCACCACTGGTGTTGCTCTTTTAATGCTTTGGAAACTTTTCAATACACTCTCACTTAATTAGAATGCAAGTTTTCCTCATTACAATCAAGAGATTGAAATCTCACCTTTGTAAACGCAATAAGTAGAATGTGGCGACATGTAGAGTATATGTCGAGTATGGCGGCATATTCAGACAAAAAGAAAAAAGTGCAAGAATCACGCGTTCGAAACAGATACGTTAGTTCAATAGAGGGTACTACTTGTAGAAATTAAGATGGGGGGGGGGGGTAATAATCCAACCTTCCTTCTTTTGGCACAGTCTCTTTCCAAATGTTCAAAAAACAAAAACGTGTCACCCCGCCCACAAACCAGAAGGTTGATGCTTATACACTACGATGCAATATATCTTTTTGGGGGTGTTGGGGGAGAATTGATTGAAAAACAGTGCTGGTTATATTAGGTTTTGAGCCAAGGTAAAAAACTAACAAAATTTCCGCGTTCTTTTTATTTCGTTTTTTTTTTTAGTCTTAATAATAATAACGGGGGCACCCCAAAAACGGAAGAGTAAAAGGACTCTCTTGTTTTCATTACTGAAAGAAAGGCGACATCATAAACTCTCTTAGTGGGAGAGGGGGGGGGGGGAGGCAATCATCTTATGCTCAAATGAACTGAATTACATACTATAATTGTAAATGAAATACAGCAACGCAGCCTGCAACATGTATAATCTACAAGATGCGTTTCTCCATGATATTGCATTTCTTCTTTTAAAACGTACCACTTTCTTAACTTATTGCTATTGCTCAGTAACCTCTTTGGTCATGCCCCTCCCCGCCACCCCCTAGTCTTTGGTATTGAGCAAATTGACCTTATGATGGAAAGTTTGCTGGTTGGTTAAAAAGATTAACAGAATTTCAGATAAATTCCGAGATGTATAGAAGAACTTCAAACAATGTTAATGGTGTGTATATAGAAAGCACACATTAATATTAGACAGATCAATTTTAATGTACAAAATGTTAAACTGAAATGTTGCACTCTTGTTGTGAGGAGGAAAGTGTCGGACAAAATTTGGCAAAAACATAACGGTTCTACACATACAAGGATAGGAGGTTGTTTTGTTCCAAAGTTGAAAAGTGAGAACAAAATCGGTTTCTCGGTACTGCTTTTAGAAGATGGGGATAGTTTACATTGACTTGGTTTGCGGAAAACAAATAGTTTGAATTTTCTATTTAATTGGCGCGCACTAATACCTTATCTCCTTTTTGAATCTACGGGATAAATTATATGCTTGCAAACGTCAGTATAAATGTTACATTGGTACAATCCGTGTCTTATTTAGACTCGAAAGATCTAAAAAGCAGATAAACAATAAACATGTGATGCTCATGCCGCGGCATATGAATTACAACGCAACCAAATCTTTTTAGCTCTCTTTAGAATTTATTACTTGCTCCCCCCCTTTCTCTTATTATTATTATTTTTTTCTTAATCCACCTATGGACCGAAAAGGAAATGAAATAGATAAAAAGCTTATTTTCTTTCCTTTTTATATGGTCTAAAGTAATGGACCTTCTAACTTCGTGGGATATTGTAGTGAGGGACACCAGGATATTGTTGTTGGTCACAAGAACTATTAATTTTTTTTAGTAAAAGTTTTTGTTCTTTCAAAATACGTGGGTTTTTTCTAAAGTATAGAATGCTCTTTTCCATTTTCATTTCAAGTTTGGACCTCACAACTCGTGCATGAATTATGCTAATAAACTGCTCAGTAATGCCATGAGAAGAGGTATGGCCCACCACAAGCTGCCAAGTTCATTGCTTCTTTTTGACGATCGTACAGAGGGAGTGACTACCCGATTGTGATGTATGTATGATCGTCACTTTTCCGGGCTTTACCAAACACAATTACTCTAGTTGCAATAAAATGAGTTGTCTATGCAAAAGTCGGTGAATACTGGAAAAAGCTATACGAACAATAGAAACAACAGATACAATTACAAACACAAGATGTATGACAAGCATCGCGAATATTTTTTTTTCTATTGTTCGTATTTTAGCTCATTGTACACAAGATTCTGTAGAAAGGAGAATAGTAGTAAAGAGAGTAACGAATTGAAGAATGGAAAGAAGATGCCCATAAGATCATGATTTATCATGTTACAGCAATAACCAAAAAAGAGCAACAAAGCTGTTTTGTCTTACCAGCTATCTATATTAGTGCTAAGCAGAATTGCTTGGTTCCATTTGACTAAAATATAGTCCAGAGCAATCTCAATCATTACCACAACAAAAAATCTAGCAATTAACAACAACAACAACAACCACAACAGCAACAGCAATAGCAACATCCACAAAACAACTAGAAGGCTTCACACGGAGTCTCTTACTTTACACATTAGCGTGTGTTTTTTGCACATTTTTTTGACCTTTCCTGACAAATTTCAGTCTATAATGAAAACCACCAGTACCATCAAATAATCATCTATATTTTTCTTGTTGCTCTAATCCACCATTTTATCTTTACCAAATAACTTGGAACTCTAAATACACACTCAAAGCAATATCCTCAATACCATAAACATTGAACCTTTTCTCTTTAACCTCTAAACTTTTCAAAACAACACTCTAAATCCATTTAACAACTAGGCTGTTTCTACAATCAATTTCTGAAATTTCGAAAAAAAAACCCCTATAAACCCCTCTAAACCCCCTACCGTCCTCTCACCCATAGCTTTGTTCTCTTTATCTTGTCCCTCTTGTAGAGCATACTACACTAGTCTCAGGTTTGATAACATAGAAGAGAAAGCAATACAAAATATCAATACCTCTCTCACTCTCCTGCTTTCTGATTATCTTTATTTAGTTCTGTTTGTTTACTTCATCTAAAAGACCTTATAGTTATGAGATCTAAACTCTAAAGTACGATTTCTTTTTTCCGTTAGTATTTTTCGCTTTATTGTTTGTTTTTTTTTCTTCTTCTCTTTTGCAATCATTGCATCGTAATGCCTAATAGTAGAACTACGCTTTTTTTCTTCCCTGCCTTCTTTTAGCGTATTTCAATATACGTTGGGAATTAAACACATTGAGAATTCCACTTCAAACTTCATTTTGCTTGATGCATGTGTGTATAAATATACATATATATATATATAGATGGGATGGTCTTTCTTTTTCTCTATCACTTTCATTTTTTTACTTTGTAGCACTCTCAATTCTATCCACATTCACTTCCATTACATTCCAACTTAGAAAAAAAAAATGAGATTATCATCGGTAATTGCCGCTTCAGCAGCCCTCTTATCATCGGCTGTTGCAAAAGACGTTGCATGTTTAGTTGGGGGACAACTCGTTGGCATTGTTGACTTGGATACCGGACTTTGTCCCTTCACAATTACATCTGAAGTAGAAAAACCAGTTTTTGAATTCACTTCAACTTCAGATTTCAATGTCTTATTCTACTACTCAACTGTTGACGGAGTACACAAATACTTCACTGATATCATCAATGCAGGAAATGTTATTGATATACCAGCTAAATTCTTATACGGTGATACACCAAATGCTCCATTATACCAAGTCAAGGTTGAAGAACATCCAGCCAGCAACTCAACCGAGGCTATCAGAAAAAGATTAATGAAACAACGCGGTTTAGATGTTAGCGCAGTATCAAATGTTAAAAGAGAAAGTGTAGAAGATTTCGTTGAAGCACTTAAACAAATCGAGGGTACATTTATCGATACTTCTATTTTCGAAGTTGTTGATCACGTTCCATCATCTGCCGAACAAACCATCGTTTCAACCACTATTTCAACCGTTACTGACTGTACATCATCCGCTACTGACGGAGTTGCTGGTATAGTTACTGAGAAAGCTACCACTGTTGTAACTGTTACTTCATGTGAAGAAGACATTTGTCACGAGACCACCGTTGATGCAACTGCATCTGTCGCTACTGCTACTGTTGGAGGTGTTACAACTGTTTACACTACTTACTGCCCAGTTTCATCTATTGAAACTCCACAATCCACCAAGACCGTTACAATCACCTCATGTGAAAACGACGCTTGTTACACCAGTGCTGTTGTTGCTACTCCAGCATGGACCACCGAAACCATTCAAGGTACTGTTACTGAATACATCACTTATTGCCCAGTAAGCGAAGAAAGCAGCAAAGCATCAGCTACTGAAACAGAAAAAGAACAAGTTTCTTCAGTTGCTACACCAGTTGGCATCACTGTCGTCACTTCAGGTTCTACCGTCATTACTTCTACTGTTTACCAAACTGTTGTAATTTCACTCGGTGGAGCTCTTCCTACTTCTTTAGCTACTGAATCTGCTCAACAAACTGTTGCTGCTGAAAGCCAAGTTGCTCAACAAACTGTTGCTGCTCAAAGCGAATCTGCTTCCACTAACCCAGCTTCTACCGTTTCAGCATATGAAGGTTCCGCTGCTACTAATGGTGCCACTTTCTTAGCTTTGGCTTTGATTCCATTAGCTTACTTCATGTAAGTATATAATTGAAAAAAAAAGACAACTTGCAACCATATATTTCTTACCATCATCAAAACTCAATATCACTTTTTACAATAATATTCTTAATGAAGAATGCTTACATTTCGAAAACAAAATGCATTTTTTACATTACACTACAATTAGATTTTCAAATTTCGGTTTCAGTAGTGGTTAACTTTTTTTTTTTGCTTTAGATTCTTTTTTGTATTCTTTGACGTTCTTCAATTTATAATCCACTATATGTTTAAAAGCCTAATAGAGGAAAGAAGAAAGGACCGATTTGTGGGTTATCCATTTAATGTTTTTTTTTTATGGGTTTATCGAAAGAGATTGAGAAAAAAAGGTTTGTAAGTTTATCAATAAATTCAGTTGTTTATTCTCTTTTATAGAGATAATATATATGTATATTTATATGTTTCTTCTTACTCCTTAGCTTCCTTCTTACTCCTTAGCTTCCTTCTACACTATTCGAGTTTCTCTTTCAATTGTAGGTTTAATCATTTTCCCACTTGTCTTTATACCTATTCTCTTCAATATGCACTTTTCTCAAATGCAATTGCTTAGCTTTTTCATCTCTAAATCTCTCTGTACACAATAAGCAAATGTGAATGGGTGTAGGAGTTGAGATACCAGCCATTTTTTTCTATGTAATCTACTTTTTTTTTTTCTTATTTTTATTTTTCTCTCTTTCTTTCTTTCTCCCTCTATCTCTTCCTTTTCCTTTAAGTTTGAACTAGTTCTTGGTGATCATTTTAAGTTTCTTCAAGCCAGAAAACACAGATATTTATATTTTGTAATGGTTCATCTCTCTATCACTCGCTTCGCAACCGCTTGGGTCATTCAAATTCACCATCGTTTAGAAAGTATAAACTCGATTTTTTTTTTTTCTTTTTCACTTTTTGGCACCTTTGAAGGTTCCATCTGGGATGATCCGCACATCAAATATAAACAATATTGGTTAGTCGACATCACCACGTAAAGAAATGACTTATTGAACTAACCGTCTTTAATACGTAAAAGCAAATGGCTTCCGCACGTTGTGTTGACGAAGAGTGAATCCAGAAAGAAACAGAAAAAAAGTCGTTAAATATGCAACCTTTGGCTCTTTTTTTTTTTTTTTTTTTTTTTTGGTTATAAATTTTCAAAATTATTAAAATTTA
>NW_026055402.1:0-34817 GCF_023343755.2 Lodderomyces oxycetoniae | reverse complement strand
TTGTTGTTGTTGTTGTTGTTGTTGTTGTTGTTGTTGTTGTTGTTGTTGTTGTTGTAGCTGCTGTGGTTGTTGTTGTAGCTGCTGTGGTTGTTGTTGTTGTTGTTGTAGCTGCTGTGGTTGTTGTTGTAGCTGCTGTGGTTGTTGTTGTTGTTGTTGTAGCTGCTGTGGTTGTTGTTGTAGCTGCTGTGGTTGTTGTTGTTGTTGTTGTAGCTGCTGTGGTTGTTGAAATTGCTGCTGTGCATGATCTTCAACTAGGGGCTGTTGTATTGGTGAAAAACTTTGACGTTCAGTGCCGTTATAGCTTTGGGCAGTTCTTGGCTCCAGGAAACATTTTGATTCATCTAAGGGAAGAGTCCACATCAGTTGGTATTGCACGCCTAAGGGGATGGGTAAATTTTGTCCTAAATTATTTCGCAGCTGATTCATTTGGTTCGATGTCATACTCAAATCAGATGCCCCAATAAAAGAGTTGGACGTAACATACTCGTTACTGTAGACTTGAGGTATTATCTCTGCTTGTGTTGACACTTGAAGCAAGCTCTGTGCGTGATTCTGTTGTTGGGGAAGGACTCTATTTTGCTCCACTTGTAGTTTTTGTTGTTGCAGCTGCTGTTGAGAAGAAGCCACCAGTAGTATCGACTGAATATGTGATTGTGTAGAAGGACTTTTACTATTTGAAAGGAACTCCGCCTGTTGGCTTTGCAGATGTCTCAGGTCAAGGTATTGCAATTGTTTTTCATCCTGTATCAGGTTCGTTTGTTCATTGGAGCATGAAGGAGCCAATTGTTGAGTATATGTACCTTCCTTTGCCTGATCTCGATTTCCCATTATAATATTTGAAGAAGAGCACAACATTAATTTGTATAGTAGTTGAAGGTAAAATTTACATCTAGATCAATTGCAAAAATGAGGTTAAAGTTGCAAAAAAAATTCTTTTCTTTAAAAAAAAAAAAAAATGGGTACCATATACGCTTGTTTCCGCTTTAGTTGACTTCGAAGTTGAGTCAGTGGTAATCACTGAACTTTCACAAAGTCGAGAAAAGTGTAAGAAGCGGTTTGAAATTGGGATTGGAAAGGAATTGAAAGCTATAGGAGGCGATTAATTGAGTAAGGCCATTTAATGAGGTCTCTCTTGGTGATTTGTTTCCATAAATATGTTTTGTTTTTTTCTCTCCTTCTCTTTTGCAGTTATTTATCCGATGTGCTTTTCTTCCCTCTCTTTTTTCTATTTCAAATCTCTCTTTAGGGCCAAGTAATGCTCTGTTTAAATGAATGGGTGAAAAAGAAGCCCCCGGTGAACCAAAAAAACTAGGAGAAAAATAAAAAATTGATGAAGATCTATTCAAATTTTTATATATCAACAATTTCTCTTTTCATCCAAGTGCCTTTTCTCTGCAAAGCCTAAGATTGTATGTTTCTGTATATGTAAAAGAGGCTAATTATAACCCTACTCGATTACGCTACATAATTATTTTACATGTACAGACTAATTAGAATTGAAGATTAGTTTTTCGTGGTGAGCATTTTCCACTGATTGAGTAACAGAGAAACGTAATGTGAGTTTAAAAAAAAAAAAAAAAAAAAAGAATAGTGTTAAAACACACAAATAGAATACTAATTAAAGAAAAAGCCCCCCTAAAAAAATAACTCTACTTTCTTGCAAATTAAACATAGCTTTTTGTTCTATGCAGATAATAATGAAAAAGAGAATGAAAAGGGCAGAAAAGATGTACTATCTTGATGAAAAGGAAGAAGAAATAGTGGAATGAACAATAGGAAGGTTTCACTTGTCATATTCAATTAATTGTGAAGTAGAACCAAAAGATTTTTGTGACTATCAACGCTTAATTTTTCTCGTCTATAAATCAAAAAAAATTTCTCTTTTTAAAAGTAGAGCATATAAGAGCATATGTGGCAAACAATGATAAAACCAAATTCTGATGGAACAACATCAACCCAACAAGTTAAATTATTCTATCCCTCCTCTGTTTAAACTCGGTCTTTTTTTTCTCTTAACAAATCAATAGGTCCCAACGTCTTTTTATTGAAGATATATATTTCCTTTCTTTAAATTCTTTTTTCGTTTTTTTACCTTATATTTTCTTCTTTAGCTAAGTAGCCAAATTTTAATTCTTTTTTTGCAGCAATTGATTTTTGTATGAAAAACAAAAAAAAAAGAGCTTGTTGGGGCGAGACCATGCATTAGATACCTCTCGTGAATATCAATTTTTAGAGTGCCTCTAAAATCCGGCTTTTTATAACTTTTATGTAAAATCTGGAGAATGTCTTTCTACGCTCTTCTTTTCTTCTTCTTCTTTTTCTTCTTCTTCCACTGCTGAGAGAATATATTTACCAACTCGTTCTTTGTTTTCTAATAGAGCCAAAAAAAAAAATATGAAAATGCACAAAAGCAAAGTAGCGTATCTGTAATATCAATTTGAAGTCAAACGCAAATGATAGTTTTATTCTTTTTGTTTGTATTGTTTTGTTTTCTTTCTATGGGAGGGGAGGGGAGGAGAGGGGGCGGGGGAAGAAGTTGGGACCTTGCCTGTAAAAATAGAATACTTAACTTTGTAATTGAAAAAGGTACTCCAAAATATAGACAATCTTGTAACCTATCCTTTTATTATTTTTTTTGCTATTCTAGTGTGGATGTGCTTCATGAAGATAGTTTTGTAACGATGGTTATGATATGTTCAAGAATCTGAGAACTGGATAATTAGTGGTAGTAGTTGTGATATAGTTGGCACCAAGTCAAGTAACATCTCACAGAAAATGATTTTTTCTTTTTTACTCTTTTCTCCAACAAAATAACTTTGTGTTTTGATACCTGGTAAAAAAAAAAAGGATCAGTGATTAGCCAACTAATATCACATATGTGTCAATTAAAATTAAAGACTACATTAGTGCCAATTACAAAAATTACATTAGTGCCAATTACAAAAATTAGTGTAATGAATGGTTCAAATGCCATAGAAAACAATGCTAGATCAAGGCCACGAACCATTATCAAACTAAATACGCACACACATGTTTATTAGCAATATTTTAACTAAATATCCCCATCTCTCCATCTCTCCATCACTCTAATTCACTCTTTCCTTTTCCCACCTTATTCTTTGATGCATGACTAATAAGCGTTGCTCTCTGGATATTGTATATTTATGTCTTTTTTCCCTGTTTTCTCTTTCATAAATCTCTTACAGAGTAAAGAAAAAAAGGTTGACGGCTACTTCGGCATATTATTCAAGCCCCCTTTGCTCTCTTCATTCCTGAGAAGAATGAATGAAGATTGCAAATGAACTCAAATTTTGATTACTGACTAGATCCTGTTGCTTTTACTGATAAGGAAAGCCCATTGCTGCAATTAAGAATGATTTCCCTTAAAGTATATACACATCTTTAGATTTCTTTCAAGAGTTAACTATCAACCCGATAGCCTATGGTATTGTTAGAATATGGCAGGTAATCGATCAATGAGAAAAAAAACAAAAAAACGCAGGGCTTGATTACTGTCAGAGCGGTATCGCATTCATAATATGAAAAGATTGTTCATATGTTCTTCTGTTCTTGATAAGAAAAGAGGGGGAGGGGGTGCCAAATATATTTTGCGATGCAATCCAACACAAACGTTCCCAAACTGTAACTACTTCGTTTCAACATATGTAGATATAGAGGCAAATTCTTGCATGCCGACCCGCCTTATGTATATACACAAGCATGCAAAAGAATATGGAAAGAGAATGTCAGATAATAAAATCCATGACTGTTGATTTGTTTTCACTTGTCCTATTCTTTTGTGTAGTAAAATAATAAAAGGAAATTGGGGACACATGATGGGTAAACCAAACCTACCTTTCTTTTTGAGTAAAAGAACAATAGTTATGAAAAGCGACCAATCCTGGACAAGGAAAAAAAAAAAAAAAAAAACCATTAGGGGAGAGATGCGGGAGGAAAAGCCTTGGATACGATAAGGTCATTTTATTGTTTCAGGTTGAAAATAAATTTGATTATTGTTAAATAAATGTAGAGATGCTGGACTCATAATCTTGGATACAATATGTCTTTATTTGATAATATTTATGGACCTATCCCATCCATTGATTGTTTCATTCTATTTTAAGAAGAAAGACCAATCAATACTTATATTTTGTATATACATTTGTATTTTTGGTAAACAATAGTTGCACATTAATGAAATAGCGAAAAATAAAAATACGAAAAACTGAAAAAAAAAAAGTTAAGAAAATAGGATTTATTTGTCCTATTTTAAAAACATGTTCTTTGCTGCCTCAAAATGTCATTTTAGTAATATGCTTGAGCTAATACAATTTGTTTTGAGATACATGATAAAAATATTCTTACAAAATTCTCTTTTTTCCCTTTATAAAGCCTACAAAATGGTTGAATAGTGTTTAACTTGCTTTATTTGAGAGTTAGCATTCAAATACATATTCAACAAGTCAGAAAAAAAAAGTGAAGAAAGCTTTGTTTTCTCTTGTCTTCTACCACACTCTCACATATGTTTGAAGAATAATCACAGAGGTTGTGTACGCAAACCGCAAGAATATAAACTATCATTGGGAAACATATCAAAAGCAGATGTGGCGTAAAAAAAGAGTCTTTCACTAGTGAGAGAACTTTTCAATATGTCTAGCTTTTACCAATTGATTCCAATTTGAATTTGTTTCTAGACAAACTTTTCCATTTTTGCTAAACAATGCTACTTTACACCATGATTTACTTCATGAGTAAAAAAAAAGTCAGGTCTTTTTACATCTTTTTTGTTTCACCCAACCCTACTTCCCCTCCCCATGTCAATCATCTGCTCTATGTTTGTTGCGATACAACTTTAACGGTTTGCAAAATCCCTTTGATGACTAACCAATGTATTTTTTTTTTTACTA
Source organism: Lodderomyces oxycetoniae (assembly GCF_023343755.2). Classification (NCBI taxonomy): domain Eukaryota; kingdom Fungi; phylum Ascomycota; class Pichiomycetes; order Serinales; family Debaryomycetaceae; genus Lodderomyces; species Lodderomyces oxycetoniae. The sequence goes on along the minus strand of NW_026055402.1, from coordinate 29,910 downwards.
GCCATTCTTTGTCGTCTAACCTGGAATACATCTTATCTGGTAGAAAGTATGTTACATACATTAAAGTACACCTGGTCCATATCGGATTTAGGACTTAGTCAGGACAAACAATCTTACAGAAGACGGAGGATAGTCCTGTAATAGCATAATTTGGCTACTAGAAGGAAAACTTTTAATCTTTTCTTACTAATTCTCTCTAAAAGAACATCTCCTTTTTATTTTCCTCCTTTTTATTATCCTCCTTTTTATTATCCTCCTTTTTATTATCCTCCTTTTAATTATCCTCCTTTTAATTATCCTCCTTTTTTTTATTCAGATGAACTCACCTAGTCTTAAAAATAAACTCTTTATTTTTCCTTGTCCAAGGGTATATGTGGAAAATGGAGGTGAAATTTGTTTAGTGTACTAGTGGGCGCACCAAACCCCATGTTGATTGATTTAAATCCTAGATCATGCAAAATATGATACACACACCGCTATTAGATTTGGATGCATATTTGAAACATGAGATTGGCGTGCGCCTTCTATGAATACTTAACCGTATCTATCCTATACACTAGATTATGGAAAAGATATATTTCAAAGTAATAGGTCTGTTCAGATATTGTCTCAAACACACTACCTAAAAATTTAGCTCTTGTTTTTACTTTCTGCAAAGAAAAACCAAAACAGAAAAATATCTTGTATAATTTTTTTATTTTTTTAAATAAATAATGCTAGACTAAATATGAGTGAGCCAATTAGCTAGTAATTCTGAGACGACAATACAACATAGAAAGGAATACAACATAGAAAACAATTTATACAATAGCGAATCATTTTTTATGGGAATAAGCTGAACTCAAAATAACTCAAAAAGTTTGCTCATCGAAAATTGTCCAAGTGGGCTAATTTAGTATGATAAGCAAGCACAGTCACGATAGTAGTTTTTTATTCTAATGCCCGCAAATACTGGACAAAAACGTAATGATTATTATATATTACGATATCTATAAAACCGTACTACTTTGATGTCTTTTAATGCATCATCAAGCAATCTTTTTCTCAACACTTTACTCAACACTAGTCATTTCTTTTGTAATCTATACCTAGATACACTGATAGTTCCCTTTATCCCCCCCCCCTCCCCCTTCACAACCATGTAAGAAAATCGTATCATTAGCGATATGAAAAAGAAAGAAAGAAAATAAATGAAGCGTTAGAATCCACTACCGTCAATATCTAAACACCGCTTAGCCACTAAAGATCTCTGGAAGCACGCCAAATAGGGAAGCTTGAACAAAATTCATTATCCAATAGCAAGCTCGTCCTTCTTTTTAACAAGTCATCCTTCTCTTGAAACAAGCCATCCTTCTCTTAAAACAAGCCTTCTTTTTCCTTGAGCAAGCTCTCTTTCTTTATATTGACGGTGACTACACTATTGTTAGCTTTTTTTTTTTTTATCTTGCCTATAACAACAACCCCAGCCCACGCATAAACACGTAAGCCTACAGGTACACGTAAGTGAGCACCAGCGCCATTTTTTTTATTTTTTTTAGTTAAGAAAGTTTTGAGAAGGTAACCAGCATCGTCAAGAATGGTGCTAAAAAAAAATAATAATAAATAAGGTTGCAAAGTATTACACAAAACGCGATTAAAAAATTAACAAGGCTATTTTTTATTACCAATACAATACAACTAAAGTTTATAGATCACCCAATCCAAGAAAACAAAGCTTAAAACTTTTGGATGAAACGATATCAACACAATCCTCCTTTTATTAGCTAATTAATCACCACATGAATTGCACCACAAAATGGCTGTGTTTTTTTTTTGGTTTTTTTGGTTTTTATTTCAACCCTTCTGTTCATCTTTTTTTCACTTTTTTCTTCCTTCCAAAGATCAACGTCAAAAGAACAGCTTACTAACTCACCTCAAGTCATTCCTTTATATCAAATACTTACAGATAAGTTAATAACTGCTATCAGCTATCCAAACTATTACTACTACTAGTATTTCTATTATTATTACTACTTTCATTACTATTACTATCGCAGTTCAAGCGAAAAAGACAAATGAAGTTTACTCAAGCTACTATATTGGCTTTTGCCGCATTGGCAATTGCTATTCCAGCAAGTAACAACAAAATGAAGAAGAACTTGGCCAAGAGAGAACTGGATTGTGACGAGCCAGTTTTCCATGGTCATCATAAACACAAAAGAGCCGTTGTCTACGACTATGCTTATGTTACTGTTACTGTTGATGCAAAGGGAAATCCAGTTACTACCCTCGAGCCAGTTGCCTCGCCTCTATCCACTTCCAATGCTCAAAATCCAGATACCTCAATTTACGTTTCTTCAACCACTACTATCGTTCAAAATGATTCATTAACTTCTAATGAACCTTCAGCTATACCTTTACCACAAAGTTCCGATTCTCCTTCTGCTTCTCCTTCTGCTTCTCCTTCAGAACCACCCTCAAGTGGTGGGTCTAATGGTATTTATGGAGACTTGAAAAATTTCCAAAAACCAACAAAGGAGTTCCCAGATGGTGTTTATTCATGTGACACCTTCCCTGTTGGACAAGGTGTTATTGCCTTGGACCAATTAGGATTCGGTGGATGGTCAGGTATTTACAATACTGATACTTCTACTGGAGGTACCTGTAGAGAAGGCTCGTACTGTTCTTACGCTTGTCAAACCGGTATGTCAAAGACACAATGGCCAGATGATCAACCTGCAAATGGTGTTTCAGTTGGTGGTTTATTATGTAAGAATGGTAAATTGTACAAGACCAACTCAAGATCAAAGTACCTTTGTGAGTGGGGTGTCGACATGGCAGATGTCGTCAGTGAATTAAGTCAAAGCGTTGCTATTTGTAGAACTGATTACCCAGGCACTGAAAATATGGTTATTCCAACAGTTGTTGAGCCAGGCAAATCATCAGTTCTCACCGTTGTTGACCAAGGTACTTACTATACTTGGAGAGGCGGTGCTACCTCTGCTCAATACTACGTCAACAATGCCGGTGTTTCGTATGAAGATGGATGTTTGTGGGGAACACCAGGCTCAGGTGTTGGAAACTGGGCTCCTTTGAACTTTGGAGCAGGTTATGCCAATAACATTGCTTACTTGTCCTTGATCCCCAACCCTAACAACCGTGATCCATTAAACTTTAATGTCAAGATTGTTGCTGCTACTGATGTTCCTTCATCAGTCAGTGGATCTTGTGTTTACGAAAATGGACGTTACAACGGTTATGGTGTTGATGGATGTACTGTGGGTGTAACTAAAGGAAAAGGTGTGTACGTGTTATATAATTAGGTAGACTCTTTTCAAAGATACTAAAATGAAGATTTTTTGTTAAACATTGACCCATTTTCGACACCTCCTTTAACGACACTATTGAGCGGAGTGAGATAGTGGAGCAACACTCAGTAGCTTGTTAATCCATTTTCGACACCTCCTTTAACGACACTATTGAGCGGAGCGAGATAGTGGAGCAACACTCAGTAGCTTGTTAATCCATTTTCGACACATTCTCTTTAGTGTGATATTTTCGGCACCTCCTCTCTACTAGGATAAAACTTTTGAATTTAACAGTATTTATTAAAAGTGTAGTATACTCGAAAACATACTTACAAGAGTTATGCATTACTAGTGGCGGTTACCATTATTTAGATTCCTCATTACTTGCTCCTTCTCCTTTCTTCAATAATGCTTCAATTTTTGATGCGATACTACTTGGTTTAGCAAAGGAGTTGAATCTTTCAACAACATGGCCATCTTGATCGATTAAAAACTTTTCAAAGTTCCATTTAATCCTAGTTAAACCTAAAAATCCAGATTTTTGACTCTTCAACCATTGATAAACAGGATCTGCATTGTCTCCGTTTACATTAATTTTACCCAAAACAGGGAAAGTTACACCATAATTTAATTTACAAAATTCACCAATTTGTTCGTTAGATCCTGGTTCCTGATTACCAAATTGATTACATGGGAAACCTATAATTTGGACTGGTTGATCTGCAAATTTTTTATTCAACTCTTCCAAACCCTCATATTGAGGTGTAAAACCACATTTAGAAGCAACATTGACAATCAAAACAACTTTACCTTTCAATTGAGAGAATGGGAAATCTTCTCCCTTTGAATCCTTTGGTGTTAAGTCATAGAAAGAAGACATTACTTAATCCGATTACTTAATTAGGAAATATAATTGAATTGAAGGGGGGGGGAAAAAAAAAATTACAAGTAACAGTTTCTTTTAAAGAATTTCTTCAAGAGAGAACTGATTGAATTGCTGGTATTTATATAAAATTGATCCAACTATTAATGTATAGTCATTTTTTGCAATGAAAAACTTTGATTAGTTAAGGAGCAAAAATAAAAAAAAAAGAAAAGGACAAGTGAATATAGCCGCACACTTGACATTAATATACGCATATGAAATCAGAACTATTTTAATGGGGAAAAGTTACAGGGGCAACTCAATCTATCGAGGGAGCCGAAATAGTGGAACACACTGACTACACCTATACACTACACCTATACACTACATCTAAGCACTACACCTCTACACTACACCTCTACACTACACCTAATACTACACCTCTACATTCTAACGTCTACACCTCACTACCTAATACTAATACACTTCTACTCAACTACAATTCAAATTCGGCGCATTCTTCATTCTAGCAATTCAAAGTACTATCGAGCGGAGCGAGATACTCTGAATTGGAAACCTCTAGCAAAGTGTCCTTTTTTCTACCTTTACCTTTTCTTTACCTTTACCTTTTCTTTCCCCCCTCCATTTGTTTCTCTTTGGCTCTTTATTCTACTATACTAGAGGTATAAAAACAGATCTCGCTTGGCTCTATAGTGACCCCTGAATGCTGGTATGATTGCATCCTTACACACGGATTTGACTTATACAACGTCTTGTTTTGAAAAATCTTATTTCGATGGGTCTCGCTTCGCTCGATAGTGTGGGTGACAGCTAGTGTCGATAGCAGCTAGTGTTGCTCCACTATCTCGCTTCGCTCGATAGTGTCGGCTTTTATTTATACAAATTCTACTACATAATATTGTTGCTTCCCAATTCTCATCAACATCAATTTTTCATCAATCAAATGGTGGGTCTTATCAAACAATACTACATCGTCTGGATCTTCAAATTGATTTCTATCCAATCCCAAGTATACACCACCAGATCTAATCAACGTCTTTACTTCCCTCCTTGACTTGCCTGTAATTTCAGCAATTAATGTGCTCATCTTTATATCGTTGCATCTTGCCAAGGGAAACTTGTATAAAATACCCGATCTCTTAAAGTTCTCAATCATTTTGTCTGCATCGATATCGTCACTAAATGGTTGGTCCGGTGTTGGGAATAAAAATCCAGTTATATATGCCATTTCATCTCCCACGCCAACTCCATGTATCAAATCAACAACCTCTCTCGCCAAAACTCTCTGCGCAATGCGTAAGCCGGAATCAGCAAGATGTCGAGGCATCAATTCTCCTTCTATAACATTTAAGGGTAATAAGGTGAAAACCTTTAATAGTTTCTCAACCATGTCATCCGATACATTGATAAAATACTGATACATCTGATATGCACTGGTCAACTGTGCATCAATGAAAATGGCATTGCCTGCAGATTTACCAAACTTGTCACCAGAAGGTGTTGTTAAAAGAGGAACCGTGATCCCATAAGCCTCCCTACTATTGTTGTCATCCTCTTGTTTTTTCAACCTCGAAATAATATCAATTCCAGCGGTGATATTACCCCATTGGTCGTTACCACCTACTTGAATATCAACATTCTCGGTTTTATGCAAATGGTAAAAGTCATACGCTTGTAGTATTTGATACGTAAACTCATTAAACCCAATACCACCACCACTCTCTAATCGTGACAGTATTGAATCTCTTGCCAACATAGCATTTACACGGATATGTTTACCATAAGTTGCCAAAAAATTCAACATTTTTATATCCTTCCACCAGGCCTCATTATTGACACTAAAGGTTGTACCAATATTATTCTCATTCATTGGGAATTGCCTCGACTTGGCATATTCTATCCCATTCGACAAAAAGGTTGTTATTTGGCTTTCAATACGCGAAACGTTGCTCACAACATCGCTTATATTCAAGTTGGTCCTCTCAGAACTTCTTCCACTTGGATCTCCTACTTGCCCAGTTGCACCACCCACTAGTCCAAAAACATCATTTCCGCACATCTTAAAGTGTAGTAGTACCATGAGTGGAAGAAGATTACCCAAGTGTAAGCTCTGTGCAGTTGGGTCAGCACCGCAGTACAACCTAAACTTGTGATTATTCTTACGCTTTGTGATGTCAAACAATTTATCATCCGTTAACGACTCAATGAGATGTCTAGATTGTAAGTAACTAACTAATGAAGTCTCGGGATTTGTTTCAGGTGTAACATCTTTATCTTGCGTTAGCTCGTATACTGTTGGAATTATTGTCACGGGATCCCTCGCCATTGGTTTCATACTAGTGGAGTTGAGCCTTGCAAAGCAAAGCCATTGAACTCTTCCCAAATAGCGGGCCATTGCAATATGAATAATGGGATTATTACTATTTGAAATTTTTCACTCTATTCATGTAATATCTTTTTTCTTCTCTTACTTATATATATGTATTTTTTTTTTTTTGCATCTTATTTAATGGCATCTCTATAACATCATCATGAAATTGGAAGATAGCCGTTCCAATGAAGGTGTATCGAGGAAGAGGAAAAGAAAAAGAAATAAGACGGGTGGCGAAGAAACAAACGGAAATGTTTTAGATAAGGAAAAAGAGGTAGAGTTGGTGAAATCTAGGAGAAACAAGCAAATTAAATTTAGCGATGATGTTGATGTTGATGTTGATGATGTTGCTGGTGCTGGTGATGGTGCTGGTGATGGTGATGGTGAGACGAAAGCGGTAGCGGAGCCAGATAGTTGCGACACAACTACTGACAAAAATGTTATAGTTGCCAAATTTCAAAAAGTATATCTGAATCTGAGTTCATTTGCAAAAAACCGGCATCATCATCAGAAGAAGAAGCCGTTTAAGATTGTCAAATATACCGAGGAATCAGAAGAATCTGACTCTGATGCAAATAACAAGTTCGATTTCCAACAAAGCAACTTGCAATTACTGGAAAGAGCCGCATCTCTACTCACCATACGACAGAAACTTCCCATTTTCCAACATAAAGACGAAATTATGAAATTCATTCTGCAAAATCAAGTAACGATAATTGTTGGTGAGACGGGTTCAGGAAAATCAACCCAAGTGCCCCAGTTCCTCATACCTAAGAATTCTAAAACTATCGCTGTCACGCAACCAAGAAGAGTTGCTGCAGCTTCGTTGGCTGCAAGAGTAAGCGATGAATATGGATGCAAGTTGGGTTCGGAGGTGGGGTACCAGGTCAGATTCACCAACGTGAGTAATGACAAAACTAAGTTGAAATACCTTACTGACGGTATGCTATTACGAGAGATAATGCTAGACCGTGACTTGAATAGATATACTACTATAATTATAGATGAAGCTCATGAAAGAACTATTTTAACTGATTTAATTATGGGATTTCTAAAGTCATTAGTATTGTCAGGGAGGCGCAAAGACTTGAAAATTGTCATAATGTCTGCCACTTTAGATGCAGAGCTTTTCAGCAATTTCTTTTCCGATGCACCAATCCTATACGTGGAAGGGAAAATGTTCCCTGTAACACAGATGTATATAAATAGCGAAGGCGTTGAAGACGTCGTGGATTGTATGATACGATCGATCATTAAAGTGAATTTGACTGAACCAGAAGGTGATATCCTATGTTTCTTAGCGGGGCAAGAGGAAATTGACAATTGTGTAAAGACATTAGACCAGATTGCGCCTCAGCTCCCACGAGAAGCGCCCTTGATTGTTGCTTTGCCCTTGTATGCGGCATTATCACCTAGCCATCAACTGAGAGTTTTTGCAAATCTTCCAAAGGGACGAAGAAAAGTGATTCTCGCTACGAATATTGCAGAAACTTCCATCACTGTTCCTGGTGTAAAATATGTAATCGATTCGGGATTGCGCAAGGTTAAACTATGGAAGCACGCTTTGGGATTGTCTACGTTGCTAACGACTCCAATCTCACAAGCTTCAGCAAAACAGAGGGCAGGTAGAGCAGGAAGAGAAAGCGCGGGGAAAGTGTTTCGGTTGTATAAAGAGTCAGAATATCAAAAACTTCCCAAACAGCAGGAGTCAGAAATACAGAGAAACGATATAATTTTACCAGTACTAACATTGAAAAAAATGGGTATAGATGACTTGTTGAATTGGACTTGGTTGGAAAACCCAGGACAAGAATCTATCTTGAGTGCTTTGAATACTTTATACACTCTAGGTGCATTGAGTGATGTTGGAAAGATTACCACTTTGGGGTTGAAAATGAGTGTTTTGCCGTTGCCCCCACAATTGTCGGTAGTAATGATAACTGCTTTTGAGATGGGCTGTATATCAGCCGTAATAGACATTGTTTCTTGTCTTTCTGTGGACAATTTAATTCTCAACGTTACTGGTGAGGCTAGGGATGAGATGAATTTCAAAAGAAGATCATACTGCCCCAAGGGAAATACTTATGGAGACTTGATTGCACTATATGAACTCTTTAAAAATTATAAATCTCTAGGAAAGGAATGGTGTCAAGAGTTGATGCTCAATTACAAAGGGTTTAGAAACGTAGAAAAGATCAAAAGCCAACTTGAAGAGTATATGCTTGCCATGATCAAGCAGGATGAATTATTATCGAATGAAGATAAAGACAAGAGATTAACATCATTAAGAGCGCAACTAGATGATGATGATGATGATGATGATGATGGTGGTGGTGGTGATAGAGAAGAGAAACTATTGGATGTAACAGCAATATTGAAGTCGTTCCTTAAAGGTTTCATTACAAATACTGCAGTGGGTATGCCTGATAGATCCTTTAGGACTCTCAATACTGGACAACTAATCAGCATTCACCCTTCATCCCTCTTATTTGGCAAGCCAAACTTAGATGCTATCATGTACATTGAGTATGTGTTTACTACCAAAAGTTACGCACGTAACTGTTCGGCCATCGAGTTATCATGGATACAAGAAGTTGCTCCACATGTTATCAGTGGTAACAAAATTAGTATTAATGAAGAATAAATATAGATGTTCAATTGTTTTATTTTTTTCAATACTCACATACGCTCTTAATTGCACTAACAACTTTATCAAACACTTTGTTATTACCTGCTATCACTCCTATCGAGGGTAATTGTCTCCCCTTTCCAAAGTCCAATGGTTCTCCATATACATCTCCGACTTTCCCTCCTGCCTCAGAAACTAAAATGTTTCCTGCAGCATGGTCCCATATTTTTTCTCTATAGGTGTTGTTTATAGGTAACCTCAAATATATATCGGCTTGCCCGCTTGCGAGGACGCAATACTTTACCTGTGAGTCTAAATTTATGGTTTGTTCAACAACTGTTTGTGGATTGAAACCAATTTTTGCCTTGATATTTGCTTGTGTGGAGTGGGATGAGTGTCCCTTTTCAACGCCTTCTACAACTTTCAACTCATCTGGACTGTCACGTTGAGTCATTTCGATCTTTTCCTGCTTCTCTAAGCTCTCAAATCCCGGTGTAAACAAGGGTGAATAAAAGGAGCCGATATTTTTAATGGAGGAATATAATCCGCCCACAGGTCCAAAATGCTTGGTGTTTGACTCGATATGCTTTGGTAAATTTGGACATCCAATGACTCCAAGAACAACTTTTCCATCCTCAACCAAAGCTAGACATACGGCAAACTGGTCACCTCTTAAGAAACCCTTTGTTCCGTCGATAGGGTCCAATGCCCAGAACCGTCCCTTTGAACCTCCCTTGGAGTTTCCCAAATCAATGCTTTCCAAAACAGATTCTAAATCCTTCAAGTGTCCAATTGCGTTATCATAATCACTCGTTTCCAATTGAGCCTTTTCGATCAACTCGAATACTTGCTTGGCCAACTTTCCATTTTCTTTCAAATCGCGAGAATCCTCCTCGCCAACAATTTCATCATGGGGGAAGTTTACATATAAAGCATGGTTTATTATGGCCTGACTTGCAAAATCCCCGATAGTCACTGGAGAGCTGTCTTCTTTAGTCAAAGTTCCTAATCTCGCCTGGGAGATAGAATCACTCAATTGCTTTGTCAAGACTGAAGCTCTTTTCACTGCTAATGTAGCAACTTCAAGCTCCCTTGAATATTTATGAATTCCCGACATTTGAACTGGAAATGAGACTTTTCTAACTAGTCTATATATACTTACTGAACAGAAAAGGACAAGAAGGGATACAACAAGTTGTCCTTTCTTCATCACCTTTTTTACTCCTCTACTTATTGGAAAAAGTGAAAAATTATTGCTACTAAGCGGTTAAATAGTATTATATAAGCAGAATGTAGTGGATTATGTAACGATAAGCCGCATTATTTTTTTTTTATCTTTTCGGGAAAATAAGAAAATGAAGAAGGGGAAGAGTAAGGCCATGCTTTCTAGGAGGACATTCACGACTTTATCCATTCATATTCCAGTAGGATAAAGCTTTATATTTACCTTGGTGGAAAGAATATTGTTTTATTTTCCTTTTTTTTTTGTGTGTTGCAGGTGGAGTGATTTTTTCTTGCTATGTATAAGGCTTTGTTAGCTTTACTTACACTATGCTTTATATGCTGGATAATACAACTACTACCAGTTATTTCGGTACCTTTGACGTCGCCAAGTGCCAATATCTATTTGTCGAGTTTTAGCAACTACACTTTTGGCGTTTTTGGAATATGCGACGAGCGGACTGATATGTGCAGTGACCCCAAGATAGGGTACCCTTCGACAAATAGTAGTTTTTACACTTTTATTGATAGCGAGAGTTTTGGACAAGGTGGTGCGGTGCTACCTTCAAATGTACAATACACCATCTCAAAATTATTGGTTGTGCATGTTGTTGGATTCTGTTTTTCAAGCTTATTGTTAGTTGTCATTTTTTGGTTGTTTGTATTAGAAAGCGTTGATCGCTGGAGGTTTAACAAAAGGATGACAAAGTATGAGAATGCCCAACGTCTACGGAAAGAAGCGCATGAATTTGACAATGCTGATGAAGTCTTTAACGGCAATAACGGTAATGTCAATAACAACATTAACAGCAATGAAAACAGCAATGAAAACAGCAATGAAAACAGCAAAGATAGCAATAGCAATAGCAACGACGATAACGACGATAACGCCAAAGACATTGAGAATGAAGATGCCCCTTCAAGGAAGAAACGAGATTTAACACCGTACATGAACATGATGTTGATATTAACAATTTTCTCCGTCCTAACCACCCTTTTGGCATTCTTAATTGATATACTACTTTTCACTCCAAATCTTACCTACCTTGGGTGGATTCAATTGATACCAATTGTTTCAATGGCATTAACAACCTCCATGCTTTGCTTCATAAAAAGATCAATATCCAACAGGAAATTCTTTGAAAGCTACGACAACCAGTACGACAATGATGAAATGAAGCTATTGAGGAAACGCGGTGTAGACCATTCCTGGAATGACGATTCCAGTGATGACGGATTTGTCGTTTATACAGATGGTTTCTATACTAGAAAAGAAGGAGACGTGAGCCATGAAAGAATTTTTTCAGCAAACTTCCCGGGTAGCCGAGAGGCACAGAGAAATGCCCATACTCATGAAGATAGTAGTTATGTGTCTTCCGTTGATTCCAATCCCTTTTCAATGGAAATGGAAAACTTACGATGAGTGAGAAAAATCAACAACAACGACAACAACAACAATCTTATATTCTGTATACATGTAATAAAATTATATTAGTTGACTTAATGCAGCTACAATGCGCGGACTATTATCATATTTTGAAGCGATTGCCTGGAAAAGATCATTGCTCAATTTTATGTCGCTGGTTTTCAAGACTTTTAAAAACTGAGATATGTACAAGGATGTGCAGGCACCTAACTCTTCAATCTTTTTGTATATAGAAGTTTGTTCTTGGGCGAGTAAGCCTGGATACCGTTTTAAAAAAATAACAAGTTTATTGACCTCGTTTATGTTGGTGATTGTATGTAAAACTGCTGCAAAAAAATTTGAACCTGGTTGTCGATGAAACAAAACAGGTTTAAGGAAAGTCAACTCTCTTAAGGTTTGATCCCGACTTAAACTCCCGAGACTCTTTATAAACTTTTCAACTGCCATTTCGCTGGGACATACCAGATCATCAATCATATATTTCATCATTCGTGCACTCAATTTGGGGTCTAATTCTGTAACTGCAAGCGCAATGTTGTTCAATGTGCGCAGATCCAAAATAGAAATCACCTTTTTATGTTGTGCATCAATAGCTTCTACCAATGTCTTTAACTCAGCGGCTCCAGCGTTGAGTTCAATACTCAACTTGCTCACGCGTGAAAGAAAATGTTTTAATCCTTCTATCCTGAAATAGCCAATGTTTGGTATAATAAAGTTTAAAAATTCCAAAAAAGAAGACTTTGAATCTCCTATACAATCAAGAACCACGTTCGATGCATCTTCAACAGTGAATGCTTCACGTAGTTCCAATAAAGAAGTTCCTCCATTGCTATTAAGATCTGAGTTACGAAAAGCTCTTGTGTCGATAAAAAACTCTTCAAACTTGTGATGATGAGAATCGGTAAATAATTTGTGGAATTTTGAGTCCAAACGGGGTTTTTCTGTCTTTTGAACTGGCTCCAAATCTTGGAGCGGTTTGATCTGCTGATTGTATACCTTTTTCCAGCCAAACAAAATGCTCGCGTATGGGAAAATAGTAGGCTCAGCTTTGGGCTCAAGCTCATTGATCTCACTTTTCGTATTTAGGCTCTTGATTCGGTACGAGGTGTCTCCGTATAAAGTCCGGCTCCTGGAGAGTGATGAAACCAAGACGTCATTGGTATTAAGTTTGGTGACAAGGTCAGCAACATCCTCTGGATTTATAATCCTATAATGTGCTTTAGAAATTGATGAAAAATCTGGTTTATCAGGAACAGCTGCATAGTTTTCCTCAGGTGTGAGTTTTTCTTCTTCAAAAATGTGACGGGCTTGGTTAGCTGTAGGGGTAAAAGTTATAGGCAGAAAACCTGTAGACTTTGTTCGTATAGAATGTCGTACAAGGTACTTGCCCCGAAGCATTGTTTTACACCAATGAATATTTTCAATACTATGAAAGGGTCCATAAAAAATGAATTTTTCAAAAACCGTTCGCATTGATTTCTTTTTTTTTTTTCCTTTTTTTTTTCTTCTCTTGTTCTTCATGGAGTAATTGTTAACCACATATGAGCTCCTTTCATGATCAAAACAAGGTCTTACATTAAGGGACTGTAGTTTCATGAGAAGCCTTGTTATTTTGCTCTTTTGCTCTTTTGCTGTTTCTTTTTTTCTTATTTTACAACTTGAACTGCGTCAAACTTTCACACATATATCTACGTGGATAGATGTATGTTTCAGCATTGTTTCATATCGTATTTCGTTACCTCTGAAAGAGTTCAAGGGCGCGGCCATCACTGGTATATACGTATATCACGCCCTCAGATCTCTTTCTCTGTTAGAAAGCGCAGTTACCGATGCTATATTCTAACGTGTTGTTGTTGTCGTTGTCGTTGTCGTTTTTGTTGTTATTCTCTAAGTTTGTCTTTGCTATGGAGCTCCAGCTTTCTCAACCAAATGCATTTACTCAATTGTACGGGTGGAAAGATGATTGTAGCCAAAAAGCCTTAGAAGCTGTGATACCACAGTGTACACGAGGGGTGGAGAATATATCACCAGAGCAGCAAAAGCTAGTTGCAATGGAACTTTCTATATGTGAATTTGAAAATAATGGTATACAATACCCACTTGAGTGCTATGAGGAAGTAAGAAAGATCCAAATAGGCGGATGTATCAGAGCATTGGAAAAATCCCCTCAATTCTGGACTAGTTTCAGCGGTAACTATAGAAACGTAAAAGAAGTTTGTCACCAGGTAAGCCTACCGTACGAAAAGTCCCAGATTATTGAAGTTTATGAGAATGTAACTGCAATTTACCAATCCTTGGTGCGTGACTTGAAAGCATCGCATAGTCATAGCGAACAAGTGCAAGACCAGCTAGAGAAAAAGTTTGCAGAGATATTTCTGGTTATCGATAGCCTCTTGATGGATAATATGATGAGAAAGGAAGAGATGAATTCAACTTTTCTGCAGTTTCATGAAAACTTTGAAGCTACCATGAACAATGCCTTGGTTATCATCACAAACTCGTACCAAGGCGTTAATACAAACATTCAAGAGATGGAACTGCATTTAAACTATTTTACTCTGGAATTGCGAGACATCACAAGTTTACTACTGCAACAAAGAAACGAATTGAACCTGCAACAAGAAGCTTTGATAAAAAATAATCAGCATTTGTTGTTTCAGCAAAACGAGCTCGTTGCTATGGCCAAAATCCATGCACAAGACATTCATCACCTGACTCAACAACATGCGCTCTCGCTACATAAGCAGTTACAGTATTCAGAGTTTACTTTACAATCAATTGATGCAATCTTGAACCAAAATGTCAATGGCTTGTATTTGCAGAGAACACAAATCATTGAACAAACTTCTTATATCATGGACCATTTTGCAAAATCTTTGTCAGAGTATTTGAACCTATCTGCTCAAAGCTCAATCTGGACTTTTGAAAATACATTGCAAACCTCTCTAGAAAACCTAGAAACAAAAATCAACCAAACAACGGAATCATTGGCCGTGATGAATGCAACTTTGTATGCATGTACATCCTTTGTTGTTCAATCAGCAAAATTTTTCACAAACTTTCATTTTAAAAATGCTCTGCTAGAAATAAGCGCATGGATTTGGAGGAAATTGAATTTTTTCCATAATGGATTTACATTTATCTACAAACTACTCATTGTAACTATATTGTGTATCTTGTTGATAACTATGAGACCTTTTGTCAATGTTTTTTGGCTAATGGCTACACGGGTATCTTCAATACTTGTGTCAATGGGTTTAGGTATTATTTGTGCTTTCATCTGTATAAAGATGGGTAATGCATTCTTAAGCGGTAATGGATAAATTAAAGCGGCTTTCTCCGCAATTCAAAAAAATAAAAATAAAAATAAAAAAAAACGTTCTTTATTTTTTTTATTTTTTCCTTTTTATGGTCCATCATATCATCTTGATGTTGGAGCTTATCTGATGTATATAACCCCCCAAGTGCTCATAATATCTATATTTCTAAGACTAACTTGCTCTCTCTCACAAGAGATACTCAGTAAATCTCAAACGTGTCAAGTTACACCTATTGAACCGGAAATCTATACCAACTTATATACCTATGCTCACCTCATTGATATATCGTATTGCATATCTAATGTGAAACATATAGAAAAGCCCTTCAAGTGCGCTTTAGGTTGTGAATCGCGTTTCCCCAATATGTCTCTTGTTTACCAATGGTCCTTTGATGATTCGGTGACTGGTTATATTGCCAAAACATACGAGAATGTGTTTCGATATGACCAAAGTAAATCAACAAAACCCAAAAAAACAATCATTGTTTCCCTAAGAGGAACACAGTCAGTATTTGACTCCTTTGCCGATATGAAAGTTGATATGACAAACTACAACAACTTGGGCTTACACTTGACATTATGTGGAGAACGTTGTAAAGTACATCGGGGCTTTTATGAGTATTTCAAAACTACTCAAAACCTTATCCATCAGTATATCGAAGAGGAAATGCACAGTTCAAAGCAAGGGTTAGAAGATTATGAGTTGATCATTTTGGGTCATTCATTAGGTGGGAGTGTTGCGTTACTTTTAGGTTTATTCTACCTTGACTTGGGCTATGACAAATTAACTTTGGTAACAATGGGACAGCCCTTGCTTGGCAACTATGAATTTGTAAAATGGACAGATTATGTTCTAGGCAGTCAATACCGACCCCGTCATAACAGTTTTGAGAGGAAATTTCTACGGGTAATACATAAAGATGATGTAATAACAGTCATTCCTAGGGGCCATAGTCCTCTTTATTCCTACCATCAGTTTGACAATCAAGTGTATTTGAATTGTAGCGAACGGAACACTCATCCCACTTTGGAGGAAGTATTGGACTGTTCTAGTGCGAGAGACGAAAACTGCATTTTAAAAGACTTTCCAGATCACCACACAGAGAACAATTACGACTATTTGCAAATTCATATAACGTATTTTAGAAGAATGGGCCTCTGCGGTATTGGTCGATATGAATAACTAATGTATGCATATATATGAAAGAGAAAAAATAAGGCGTGCTTGTTGAGACGTCTCCTACCTGCTGAACCCAAACCGTGGCTGGCCATAATCATCGTCCTCTTCCTCGTCCTCGTCCTCGTCCTCATTTTCTTCTTTTTCTGCATCATCTTGATAGTATTGCATTCTTTTATCAGCTCCATTTGCCTTATGTTGTTCGTTGTTTTTGAATTGTAGAGTGCTGGAAGAGCTATCATTAACAATCTCCTGACTTTTCATACTCTGGAATATCAGCATAGCTTCAGTTTCACTATCATCATCCTCCACAAACAAAACAGAGGGTCGATAACCTTTGACCTCGCTTATTGCTCCATTGAATTCAGAGTCCACTGTTCTCCTATCCTTTTTCTTTTGTTTACTTCCAGGAAAACACAAAGTATCTGCGTTGACCATTTCAATATATGGTCTCTTGCCAACTCCTAATTTGAAGGGTTTATTTTTCTTAAATTTTTTAAAGTTCTTACGTTCTCCACAACTAATATCCATTGCCACGTTTGGATACTGTTTTCGTCTTAATGGAGTATCAACAATTTCAACAATTGCCAAATTCGACAAA
Source organism: Lodderomyces oxycetoniae (assembly GCF_023343755.2). NCBI lineage: Eukaryota > Fungi > Ascomycota > Pichiomycetes > Serinales > Debaryomycetaceae > Lodderomyces > Lodderomyces oxycetoniae. The sequence continues at coordinate 12,993 of NW_026055402.1, read as the reverse complement.
TCTTGAGATATTTCCTCCCCTTGTTTTTCTGCTATTCCTAGCTCCTTGTTCCAACTCTTGGTTGACTCCTCTTTTGCTTGAACAACTGCGTCGATAAACGAAATTTTGGGAATAAATTTCGCAATTTTTGGAGGCTGCTGGGATGTGAATGACTCGTATTTTCGCTTTCGAAGGTTGATTCCAACTGGTTGCTTCACTGGAGAAATACCCTCACCTTCTTGTGAAGTTTCATTGTTACTCACTTTATTGTCAACTGCTTCTTCTTTTTCATCATCATCATCTTCTTCTTCAATTTCTTCTTCAATTTCTGCTTCTCCTTTTTCTTCTTCTTGAGCTTTATTGATGGAGCTTATTAAATTAACTTCAGGTAGGTCTTGTGGTTCAAGTTGTGTTTCTTTGGTGAATTGACCTTCGAGCTCAAGGTTAGCTAAAGGTTCAGGTTCGTCTTGATGTGTTTGGGATTTATCTTTATCTGCACTTGTACCTGGTGGTTCCTTGGTAATGTTCGATGAGGATGGTATATTATTGAGGGAGAAAAAATGCAACTTGTCTACCTTTTCATACTTTCGTCGTTTGCGTTGACCAATTGCTGAAGCGGCTGATCGTTTCAACTGAGGAATATGATTGACTGGTATTGAGTCTAATGAATTACTCAAAATCTGTTGAAATAAATCATCCTCATTAAGTGCATTAAGTCCAAAAACATCGTGGGAGTTTATGAGTACAAATTTATTGTCCCCTGCTCTTGTCTTGATTTCTTCCTCGGATTTTTCCACAATCTCTGTGTCCATCCATTCAATCTTGTAAAATGATAAAAATAGATGGGTTTGTAAAAAATGGACACGAGACTTCCGTGACAAGGAGTCATTATCAATTTTTAGTATCGTATCGCAATTGTGATGTTCAAGCCAAGCGTCTACATTGTTGGGGTTCGATAGTAAAGTTTTTAACCAACTCTCGCTCAATATGTGTAAACCTTTAATTACTGCTTTTTTAAATGCAATCAGGTTGGAGCTCGTTTTGTTCGTGTAAACGTGAGTTGCCTCATTTATATCAGTCACGACTGAGATACCAATGTTTAACTCGGCTAACTTGTCAATCAATTCATCCTTTGTATCCACATATAATTTAAAGTCGACCCATTCAATTACCAAGGGGTAATCCTTGTAATCGGGGTTTGAGTCTGCCTCGGGTTGAATCACTATTCTCAAACTTTGAGTAAAGTCCAATTTTTTCGGTTTTTCATCCTTTTGCAATCGTACTACCTCTTCGTTGATCTTGGATTTGGCTCGAGACAATATACACAAATGTAATGGAATCTTACCCAGGGCATCTGCTGCAGATCCTATGATCACATCAAGTAGCTCTCGCGACGATTTTCGTGAAGTGAACCTGAAATCAACATCTTCTTTCCTACCGACTTTGTAAATATGCTCAGGAATCAAAATCTTTGTTTCTTAAAAGTTCTAAAGGTTAGTGTGTCAATATCCTTCCATCCTTCCACTTTTTCCCCATTTTTCGAGGGAAAAGGGGGAAGAAGAAGTTTGAAAAAATTGATGAATTTCATACCGCAATCAAGGCCTACCTCTGCCTCGTGTCTTGCCACCCACATGGTAAACACATTTGCTATACGTTAAAGACTAAAGTTAAAAAAATACAAGGCTATTCTATTTGAAGCTTTACCTAATTTATTTTTCGCAACTATTTTTTTTTTATTAATATTGGAGATGAAACGAGTAAACACGATGCTCTGTGAACTCTTTGACATACTGGTGGAGTGTTTGTATGTAGAAACATGAAATAAACTAAGATCTAAGACACTATCAACCTATTTACTCGTTACTCGCTTTGTTGGACTTTGTCCTTGATAGATTTAGTCGATGATTTTTTTATAGACTTGGATTTCTTCTTTTTTTTATCATCACGCAACTTTTTACCAAGTACTTTACCAACAGTTTGAGCATCTGCCAACTCCAATAATGTCTTTTCAAATGCCAGTTCGCCTTTGCTCGTCTTCTCAACTTCTTTATCGCTCGGTGTTTCTTTGAGAACGTCTAAATCCTCGTCGTATAATTTGTCAGTATAGAACAATGGCAATGCTGGCGATGTCACTGTTTTTAACATAATGGTTTTCACTGTATCTATATCAAATGCTGAAACAACATCATTTATATTCTTGACCAAGTCTTCCTTTGAAAATACCGGCGCATCTTTTTCTCCATCGTCATCTCCACTTATATATCCTATCTTGATGGAAATAATTGTTCCCTGTGGCGGCAAGTAATGAGTACTGTGCAAGCACTTTTCTAATTGATTTTTCAAAGTTTGAAGAGAGAGCTCTTTATTATTAGATGACGTAGTGACTCTGATTGGGATCGGTATTTTGTTTGTCTTGTAGAAAACTTTTCCTAGCAATTTGGGCATGGAATTGAGAACTGCATCATCTACTAGGAATAGATCGTACTCAGAGTAAAGCTGACGTCTACTTTCAAACGACTTGTAGTTTGTCTTAATCACACTCACGGGTAAAATGTTTTCAAGAGTATTCAAGCTCGCCTCTTCGATTTTTTCAATATCCCCGTTGCTTTTCACAATTTCGTCACGTACAATCAAACACGTTTTCACGTCGCTCTCGTTATATATAGGTTTAGTGAGCTTAATGGTTTTTGGTTTGAATTGTGGTTTTCCACTGAAAAACTTCTTGGACTCTATTGTAAGATATGCTGTCCTATCACTAGTATCGTCGTCCTCAAACAACTGCAGTTTTCGATCGGAGAGTGTGGATTTACTTCCCTCTCGTAACAAAAATTTTGTCAATTCCGATAAAGCTTTTCTGGAAACTTTTTCAGGAATAACAACACTAGATGGCACATCAGTGGTCGTTACCTCAGAAGAAGGTGCTTTCACCTCTACTTTTTTAGCTGCTTTTTGGGGTTTCGTTACCTTAGAGGAACGTTGAACCTTATCAACCACCGGCGAAGCCGACCCTTTAGATCTGGTTTTGGCCATTGCTTTATGAAGATTGAAAAGTATCTCTGAAATTTCACTAAAGTCTCATCTCATCTCATCTCATCTCATCTCGCGAAACGCTTTAAAAAAATTGTATCCTGCATATAACACCTTAACTTAACTCACCCGCCTACCTACCTACCTACCTAACTAACTCACTAACTAACTAACTCACCGATTAACTACACCAACCGTAATCACCCCTCGTCCATTCGCCTACAGAAAAAGTACCAGAAAACGTTTTCTCTTTCAATATTTTTATGAATAGTATATTTATATATATATATACACTATACACATTTATACACTGCGTCAGTTAATTTTTCTATACATCAAAATATATGCGTTTTTGACGTTTTCATCATTTCCTGAATTTAGAACTTCGTCATCATCAATTTCTTTAACAATTGTATCATCTATTCTCCACCATTTATGCGAGTCAAAATCGTAAATGTCACTCGTGTAATGACCCGCGTCTGCATTCGAACCATGATGATATACCACAGAATTGAGCTGGTACTTGTGCTCATCATTGTGTGTGTTGTTTGTATGGGTTGTTATTGGAGAATGAGCTCTTGGCAATGTGGATAATAACGCACCACCTCCCATTGTCATACTATGTGTCGCAGATAGTATTCTTGAAGGAATGGTCAATGTATGATTGTATGTAACCTTCTTTTTCAACTTTTCAATAGCTACTTCTTGGTTTTTGGAATAACTGAATCTTTTCAAATGAATTATTAAAACCTCCGGTAATTTCGAGATAAACGTTTGTTTTTTAACCTGTATTTCTGTATTGTTGTTGTTTATGTAGGATATATTCTCTAACTCGTTGAGATGTGTAAAAGCATCTTCAATGGAATCCGAATTGGAAATGTCTAGTTGGAAATGCTGAAATGGGTCAAGCGTGATGGATTTTTGAAACGATGAGCCCTTGGGTATCGTGATAACTGACTTAAATTCTCCTCCAAATATCATATTTAATGGTGTTGGTTCTAGTTCGGTTTTGCTGATGTTTTTCTTGCCTCCTACTTGACTCCATTCATTGTCATCCTCCGTCTCATTTTTGGCCCTTTTTATGCAAGTCTTCACATTATACTTGAACTTGGTCAACTCTTGAGCATCTTCTGAGGAATATGACTGTATTAAATGATCAACTTGAGTAGTGTTCAACCTCCGTAAAGCAAAGAGAAACTCTTCGTTTAAGGCATCCAAATAATAGCCTAAAAACTCCTCTGCATCCTCTTGCTGTCCCCACTTCAAATGTGAAAATTTTTTGTGCTTAGTTAATGCAGAATAAAATGTCTCTATCGGTACAGGCGCCTTGGAATTATCGTTAGGCTTAAACTCATTAAATAATTTTATTGTAGCATCAAGTAAAGGTTGCGAGGAAACTATCAAATCTCCAATCGATTTGGTCTCTATTAATTTTAAAAGCTTGTTGAAAGGTTGACAATAAATCATAACTTGAAGTATCGAGTTCATGAAACATATATTGCCCGTATTAGTCAAACCTTTGGGTCTTACATTGAATGTTGGAAAATCGTTGAAGATCGAGTAGTTTGGATCAAACATAATCTTGAGTAGTAGAATTCCCAATGAATATGCTGGTTCGTTTTCAATTTGAAGCTTTCGCCCGTCCTCTACTGTACTTGATGAAGAAGGATCGGGAGAAAGTTTAGTGCAAGAAGATAACGTCGTGTCATTTGTCAATGTAGCCTGAGTCACACCGTTTTTTGGTTTCTGTATTTTTTTGCTTTTTGGTGTGATGGGAGCCGTTGCTTGTAAAAATGATGCCCAATTACTGGTTTGTGGGGGTTGTGGGCTCGATAATAATGTTGCTGTTGTTGTTGTTGTTGCTGCTGTTGTTGTCGCTGCTGCCGATATTGTTTTTTTCTCTTCTTCTTCCTCCTCCTCCTCCTCCTCCTCCTCCTCCTTTGTCTTTGCTGTTTTCAAAGTCGCTTTTGTACTTTGTATGATAATTTTGTTTCCTTGATTTACATCGATAAATTTCGCATAGTTTGCACTGATGATAAACGTTTCGGATTTCCCAAAAAGCTCATCCAACATGTTTGACTTGGAAATCACGTCTACGACACGGGACTGTTCTATTAAAGGAAAATCGTTTAAAAAGTCGTCTTGTTGAGTATTTATATATATTGGCAACGATTCTTTGGGTTTTTTCTTGATTATTTGTTCGGTCGTAATTTCCTTTTCAAAAGTATTAGTTTCATTATCATTATCAATGACTATGGGAGTTGTTGTTTTTGTTGTTGTTTTTGTTGTTGCTTTTGTTGTTGCTTTTGTTGTTGTTGTATCATAACCATTCAAATCTGACGAGATTGGTTTTTGCGTACTTGCAACAGGAGAAAGCATACTTGGACTCCGCTGCTCCAGTTGCGGCTGCATTGTGTCAGATGCATTTGAGATTATCTTATTTTGATGCAGATTTTGCAGGTGTTGCAACGATTTTCGATGTTGAGGTAAAGATTCTAGAGAATTATTTGACTGTAGATCCTGCTGCTGCTGCTGTTGTTGTTGTTGCTGTTGATGGTGCTGCTGCTGCTGTTGATGGTGCTGCTGCTGCTGCTGCTGCTGTTGTTGATGTTGTTGTTGTTGATGGTGCTGCTGCTGCTGCTGATGGTGGTGCTGTTGTTGTTGGCGGATTTGGTGTTTTGTGGGTTTATTAATAGGTTGATGTATGGTCGAAAACAGCGGGTGTGGGATGGAATGTGGGACTGGTTGAAGATGGGGCTGTGGGGCTGCAAATGAGGGCTGTATCATGTAAGGTTGCAGGCCTTGCGGCAGGTACACCTCCTGTGGATATGGCAAGTATGTGTACATGGGATTTATCAACATCGGATAGCTATAATTCCCGTTACTATACAGCATGTAGTACTGTTGCGGTGTAAGTTGTTGTGGCGTAAGCTGATGGTGCTGGTGCTGGTGCTGGTGCTGGTGCTGTTGTGGCAAATGAGGATGGGTATAGGGTTGTTGTTGAATTGGCTGATAATAGTGACGAGGTGAAAAACTTACTGCATCACCTCTAAAGCGCAGTGAGCCGCCATTTGATGTATTATTTGCTGGTGTAGAAGTAGTAGTCTGTGTTGAGGATGGGGGTGCTGACATAAATAAAAGAATTTTTTCTGTATGCTTCAAAGTGGAAGTTGGATGTCTAGCTTAAAACATGAAATTTGAACATGGGATGAAGAAGAACTCTTTGAAATAAATGATCCTTTTACTCCCCCCTAAATTGTTGTTACTGGGAAACTTTTGTATACCTAAATGTGAAATATAGAAATTCAAGCAATCACACTGTAATAATCAGACCCGTGTGCCTTGGTAACTAGAGCTGATATTGGAAACTGGAAACTGGAAACTTGTTTTCTTCTAGGGGAAAGATATGAATGGAATGGCCTATTGGGGAATCGTGCTTGAATTCAATTCGAGCGAAAAAAAAAAAAAAAAAAAAAAAAAAAAATTTCACCAAAAAAAAAAAAAAAAATTTTTTCCCCNAAAAAAAATAAAAAAAAAAAAAAAAAAAAAAAAAAAAAAAAAAAAAAAAAAAAAAAAATTTCAGCAAAAAAAGAAAAAAAAATTTGTTCTCCTGATTTCCGAAATAGCTGCTACCAAACGGAGGAGGGATAACAGAAGGGATAATAGAAAGGGGAGAAAAGGCAGGGGAGAAAGGGCAGGGAAGAAAAGACAGAAGAGAAAGGGAAGATAGGAATAAAAGTAGAGACGAGGTAAAGCAAAGGATGGAACGATAAAGTAAAGAAAAATAAAGCAAGGTAAAAATAGGTAAAAATAGGTAAAAATAGGTAAAAATAGGTAAAGAAAAGTATTAGATAAATAAAGATAGGTTAGATAAAGGAGGTACAGCTAACCTATCTTAGGTATAGGAGGTAACGGAGGTAAAGGAGTGTTGGGAGTGTTGGGTTACTCTATTATTTTTTCGTAGTTTTTATAATTATAAATCACTATAAAAATAGCTAATAAATGGCGACATATTGAAATAGGAAGAAATTGATTACATGGCAGTTTAAACAATATTTGCCATAGTAAATTATTTTGACTTTTTTCATTAAAGGAAATAACTTTTAAATTTGATTTACAAAGTAGTTGACTATTATCATTAAGTTTCTGGGTAAATTCACGACAATCACAATACCAATTGTCAAGATCAACGTGGTATTCTTCTTCTTCTTCTTTTTCTTCTATTATCCCCAAACTTGGCTGCTTTTTTTTATCGGTTTTTAGTAATGGACTAAATTTCCCATCCTTCCACTCGTATCCGAGTTTGGCCAATAAAGCATGGATATTTCTCTTCTCTTTTTTCGCTATTAATTTGATTATGTGTAAACTTTCTTGCTGCTGCTGTTGCTGCTTATTAGTAGTATATTTTTGAAAATCTACATCACCTTCAATTTCCATTGCAAAAACCCACTCCAAAGCTTGAAAAACTACTTCTCCTAGTAGCATTGAGAGCAATAACAATTTATTACGATTTACAGAAACTAGTTGTTGCAGCTCGTTTATTTTCAAAATGTCGAATTGATTCAACATATGCTCGTTATCCTTTGACCCTTCTCTTACCACCTCTCCCAATAAATCCGTCTCTAATAGCCCCTTCAAGCTTGCATCCAATATCTCAATGGTCAAAAGACCAGCATCATCGTTTTGCATTTGAACCAACTCGCTTGTAATGAAAAATAAAGAAAACGAAAAGAATCAACGAAAAAAAAAAAATCCTGGTGAGAATATACCCATAGTAGAGCCCGCTTTTTATATGGATTGGATATCGCATATTCCCCGAGATTTGCAGGAGCGGGTGCATGAGACTATACAGAAAGAACCTTCGAGTCAACAGGTATTTACGGACTTGTACACATTTTTAGTGGAAGACTCAAACAAACGAAGGAAGCTTCATAGTAGTAATGGCCAACAACAACAACAACAAGAAGAAGAAGATAATGAAGAATCTGGCTTTGAGGAAACCGCTGGTTCTGCCTTTGAAGAACTCGAGCCTTCGTCATCTGTGCATCCAGACTCGGTTATTTTCGATATACAGCAAATCTCATTCGCATCACCATTACGAAAGAGAATGAACTTGACTTTTCATTTGATAGAACAGAATGGGCAAGCCGTTCCCATCTTGTCAATAGTGAACCCGGCTAATGACTCACCGGAAATTTCTTTTATAAACTTACGACAAGCCGTGAAATTGTGTGTTATATTGCCAATATTGGGTAATTCTACCAATGCTCAAAAAAAGGGTGTTTCGTTGCTATGTTTCTGGATGCACGAACTGTACTACACCGACTCTAATGTTTCCAAAGATCCAGTTATATGTCAGTTAAATTTGGACGCAATAAAGAAACAGATGATTAAGAATGGAAAACTACCAGCGGATATTGAAAATCAATTCGACGTGTCGAGCTATAAAAACGATGTAGTACTCAACCCTATTCAAGAGAGAATAATTGATTATTTCAAGAGGCAATTCAAATTATGCGGAATCAACTTGATCAGCTACTTGCCATCTAACACTATATTTAAAAACAGGTTTATTGTTAATGAGGATACTGCGATTGCAATTACATCTGGCAATTCCACGTCACCTTCGATAATTATGGTTGAGTGCCATAAAGGTGCCCGGGATGGTAATTTGATTTTCTTAGAACAAAACGAACACAATCCAGCATATTTGATTTTTGCATTTAAGAAGCCCATCTTGGTTTTTGGAATGTCAAAAGTTTTAAAAGCCAGTTACACAAGTATAACCAAACACACTTTCAGCTTGAACGTTGTTGTTTTGAATGATAGGGATGAAGAAAGACCAATTGAGTTTAGCATGATTGATCAGGCGTACTTTCAATTGATTGATGAGTTTATGAGATCCCACGGAATAAGTGATGATTCCTATAACGATGACAATAAGGAAAAAATTGATACCAAAAACAATAATGGTGGAAGCACTGCTAACGTGGCAGGAGAAGCAGGCGCTGCTGCAATAGGTGCTGGTGGTGGTGATGAAGAAGACGACGAGGACGAGGACGATGGCGATTTTGAAGGAGGTAATGAGATTGAGAGCGATGTGGCCGAAGAATACGATAGTGCTTTGGAAAGTGTTCAAGAAGACCAAGGAGCTACTGACGACGATGTATTTACGAAATCTAAAGAGGAATAATAAAGTATAAAAAAAAAAAAAAAAAAGGACCAAAAAACTTGATAAATCTCTGTTTATTATTCTGAAATGTCTGTAACAAAAGAGAAGAAAGGGAGATATCCTCGAATAATTACTATTTACTTGTAGGGCTGGCCATATTGTTCAAACAATTGAAAGAACTTGCCTCTATCATTTGATGTAAATAACCTGTTTTTCAAGTCCTTGGTACTTACCAAGTCCTCTTTTCTTTGTCTTTGCTCTCGCAACATTATCAATCTTCGTTCTAATAGCTCTCTACTGTGAGTCATTTGTGGATCGTATATGAAATAGTAAATTGCCGATGTTATACTCATTGCAGTAGCGTATCCAATTACCTTTTGTGACAATTTTGACGGAGAGCCACTAAGTCCGACTTGGAAAAGTCTTATAGCAGCTCCCGTGACTAAGCTAAAGGCAAAACCACCAGTCGTAGGCATCGTGTGTCAACTTATATGGGTGTTATTATACAATTTTTCAAACGAACCTTGTCTTTGAACTTGCTCTAATGTTTTTTTTTCTACAGTCAATTTAATTGGTGTGAATAAAAAGAGTGTGTGTATAAAGAAAAGAAAAAAGACATCTACATATACATAACGAGTGGTAGCACCTTGGGAGAGACTTGGATACTAGGTAGACATTTGAGTATCCCAATTTATGGGTATAAATAGAGACAAGGTTCTTTGAGAAATCAATTACCGAGGGAGGAAGGAGGAGAGAGAGAGAGAGAGAGGAGAGGCTGGACTTTGCGTAGCGAACGGTGTAATGGGCGTAGTGTCCCCCTTCTTTGACCATCGCCATTTTAGGTTTCCTTCTTTTTTTTTCTTTTTCCTTTTAGCAATTCCGCTTTTGGAAATTTTGAATTTTCCATTTTGCAATAAGTACAATGGAATTTTTCAAAACTGTGGGGCAGATGAAGCAAGATAAGAAGAAGAAAACACTTTTGCTCGATAGTGTCGATAGTGTCGATAGTGTCGCATTACTCGTACAAACTATAATAGTGTCGCACCACTCATCGAACTTTAATAGTGTTGGTCAGTGTGCTCCACTATCTCGCTCTGCTCGATAAGTGTCGTGTTTCCTCTAATGTCGATCAATTTCTTCAAGGGCCATCCCACGAGGTCATTATTACCAGCAAAAGAGATTGCCCACTCTTACAATAAAGTATTGCTTGAATCAAATTATTTGGCTTATGATACGGACTACGATAACCAGCATCCATTGGCTTATGGTACTGATCCGGGTAATCTTGAAGTACGAGACGTTATTGCCTCTTGGGTGAACAAGAAATTTAACATTCATTCAACTAGAGGTGACTTGATCAACTTGACATCTGGAGCTTCTTACGGAATTGCAAATCTCCTCACATCGGTGACTTCTCTTGCAATAACACGTAGGGCATTCATTGTGACTCCAACATATTTTTTAATCAATAATGCATTCGTTGACGTTGGGTTGGGGGACAGGCTAACTGCGATCAATGAAACAGCTGGTGATGAATATGAGATTGACTTGAATGCATTGGAAAAGGAATTGATCAAATACTCGAGTGATTTGGAGCAAATCTCAGAAAACATGACTATCACAAACGATCCAAGAGGAGAGCGCAAGCTCTACCTGTTTGTGCTATACCTTGTACCAACATTTTCAAATCCAGGAGGTACCACATATTCTCTTAAAACAAGGTTGAAGTTGCTAGAGCTCGCAAGGAAATTCGACTTGCTTATTATTAGCGATGATGTTTATGAGTATTTGGATTACTCTAATGATGATGATGGTGCAGTAACATCTGTACATGTGCCGATTCCCAAGATCTCTCAACTTGACCAACAAACCGTGCGCAACAAATATGGAAACTCAATTTCAAATGCAACTTTTTCCAAAATCATAGCCCCCGGATTGAGATGTGGATGGCAGGAATCAGCTACTCCGGCATTAGTTCAACAATTGAGTGTAACTGGTGCCAACAAATCGGGAGGCACGCCAGCACAATTAGCGACACTAGTAGTTGCAGAGATGATAAAAACTGGGGAATTAGATACGATAATAGAAAATTTTGTTTCTGTTTATAAGGAAAGAGCTCATGTTTTGAAGCTCTGTGTGGAAAAGTATTTACCAGAGAATACAAAAGTATATGGAGGAGATGGAGGATATTTTTTTTGGATCGAGTTGCCTCATAATGTAGATAATCAATCAGTAATTCACGAATTGGCCAAGAAAGGTGTCATTCTTGCTGGTGGTGAGAATTTCGAGGTTTACGGAGATAAAAGAGGATGGGGTGACCATTGTGTTCGATTAAGCATAAGTTATTTGACAACCGACGAAATCCAACGTGGGATTAAACAATGGGGTGAGACTATTACAGAAGTTGGAAAATTGACCAAATCTTGAATCACTTTTCTTTCTTCCTATCTATTTATCTATCTTTTTTTCTTGTTGGTCAATCGGATCTGTAGCATGTGTTCTACGAAAGATTCAATTTTGAACAAGTTACTTTTTGAAATTTCCCTTTTAAAAAAAAAAAAAAAAAAAAAAAAAAAAACAGTAGTAATATTTTGCAGCCATTTCTTTCTTTTTTTTTTTAATTAAAAAGTAAAATTGATGTTTTTGCGTCTTTATTTCAACCACAAGCCTCAATAATGGTTAGAGATTGGGCGATAAGATTCAAAGCGATTCAGCTCTCAGGGCTATCGACGATTTCGTATGTTTTTGATTTTGTATTTTATTCAACAATCTTAGCTCTCTCTGTACTGCTAGGACGAATTATTCCTCCGAGATTTCATGAGTTTCTGATTTATGATATTTCGATAAGGTACACTTATATTGAACAAGTTACTGTACCAGTTTGGTTGCTTGTGCTTATTTCTGCCGGTATTCCCTCCGTACAGTTTATAATATTTGCTATTATCACCAAACGTGCCTCGTTTAAGAGGAGGTTATGGGATATTTTTGCAGGGAATTTATGTTTATTAGGGGCCCAAGCTACACAAATCTGGACTGTTGTTTTGTTGAAAAATATAACCGGTTTACCTCGACCCGATGTTATTGACAGATGCGAGCCAATGGTGCAGAATATTCCTTTAACTCAACTATCAAATGTTTCTATTTGTACCCAACCGAATTGGAATATAGTCATGGAAGGATTCAGATCTTTTCCAAGTGGGCATGCATCAACCGTATACTGTGGCATGATTATTACTTCGTTGAATTTCGCTGCTCACTTACAAGCTTTTGACCAAAGAAACAATTCATTCAAAGTGTTTTTAACTATAGTGCCCTTATTAGGCGCTGCATTCGTAGCTAGTACTAGAGTGAGTGATAATCGACACTATTTAAGGGACGTTATAGCTGGGTCTATAATTGGTACGTTTGTTGGTTTAGCATATTACCATCAATACCATCCTAGTGTATTTAATTTGAGGAATAAAGGAAGGGCTTTCCCACCAAGGAGATTTGGCATTAATAGATTTCTAAGAAATATTGGAGGTTTTTGGTCATTTGGAAGAGGTGATCAAGATATTGATATGGAAGCAGTTGAAGCAAGAGCTATGAATAATGACGATGTAGAAAAACGATTACCATTGAATGAGAATGGAGATTCTACACAAGTGAACAACTTGAGTGATAATATTAAATATGTCAATGCAATGTTATAGGTAGAAAAATAAAAGGACAAAAAAGAAAATCACAAATAACAGTGTTTTCTTTTCTTTTCTTTTCTTTTCTTTTCTTTTCTTTTCTTTTCTTTTCTTTCCCCCCCCCCCCCCCCCCCCCCCCCC
>NW_026055478.1:0-35619 GCF_023343755.2 Lodderomyces oxycetoniae | reverse complement strand
AAAAAAAAAAAAAAAAAAAAAAAAAAAAAAAAAAAAAAAAAAAAAAAAAAGAAATTAAAAAAAGAAATTTAAAACAAAAATAAATGACAAAAAGAGACGATTTTTTTTGGCATTGTGTTTAAAGTTTAAAGTTTAAAGTTTTATAATGCGTAAAAAACAGGAACCGATTGTATATATTCAAGAGGATGATAGATGATGAAGAGTCTAACGAAGGTAATATTGGTATTGGCCCTTTTGTTCCCTGTTGATATCTTTAGATATTGTTTGCAAATCCCATGAAATGTTGATGTCGTAGTCTCTTGGATTAATAGCACTTGGCTTAGCTATAATCTTTCCTTGGATTTTATCGCCAGTCTTTAAATCCAATACTTGATCCATGTAAAAAACAGTTTGTTTCCAGTGAGTATATTGATTCATGGGACCAGTTGCTAGTACTACTTTTTCCTTACCTGGGAAAATAGCATCCCAATAAAAGATGTAAGCGTGACACAACTCATTACCCAATGCCTCCAATTCAAACTTTCTCTCAAAAGCCAAATCTTCTTTTACTACTGTGTTGATATCAATCTCAAAAAACTTGCAACTGTTTGTAACTAATGTTTGATTGTTCACAGTATCTACTAGTGGTTCTTGCATAGCGATTTTGATAAACGGCGAGTAATCGAAACCATACACATCTTCCCAATAATGAATCTTTTCTTCCTTATATTGTCCATCTTCAATACCAGCAATGTACATTTGGCATTTATCTGGTAAAATTAAACCACCCTCCACGAGATATTTGTCTCTTGCATATAAAACAGTATCCAACATTGACTCATAGAGTAAAAAATACCCCATCCATTCAGATATTATAATATCCACAGAGTCTACCGGTAATTCAATATCCTCGAGTTTGCCCTGTAACAATGTAATCTTGTCATCAAATCCATTCAAAGCAACTATTTCCCTAGCTTTTCCAATAATTGAGGACATATCTACCGAATAAACATGTTTGGCTCCTGCTTTAACTGCAAACATTGAAAGAATACCTGTTCCGCACCCAACATCAAGCACAATTTTGTCTTTAAATAAGTCTTTATTCCTGTACATGGCATTTCTATAGCTTAAAGTACGCGATGTATCTTTTAACATTTCTTCGTGGATCCCAAAATGATCATATGAAGCAAAGTAATGTTGTTCAAACTGGTTGAGCTTGGATTTTTCGGTGGCTGACTCCGTCATAGTTTCACTCAGTCCTTGTGTTTGGTATATACGATAGTAGGATGTGTTGGTGGAAAAATGGTGCTTTAATCAAACTGAAAAATTCTGTTTGTAATAACAATAATAAAAGAAGAAAAAAAAAAAAAAAAAGGAAAAGAAAAAAAGAAACAATACAATCAAACACAGGCGATGAGCAGGGCTGCCAGTGGGAAAAAAAATACAAAGTGGACGAGTTAAGAATCGAACTCAAGACCTTTTCCATGCTAAGGAAACGCTCTGCCAACTGAGCTACACGCCCTACTTGTTGATGATTTTTTATTGCTGTTTATTTAGTAGACACTATCGATACTATCCACTATCGAGCGAAGAGAGATAGTGTCGATAGTGTAATTGATGAGTTTTGACAAAGCATTACTAAACCAACTTGATGTAACCTGTAAGTGTTGCACCACTATCTCGCCCTGCTCGATAGTGGAGCATACTAGCTGCCACCGACACTATCGACACTATCTCGCTCTGCTCGATAGTGTCTATTAAGTGTTGCTCCACTATCTCGCTCTGCTCAATAGTGGACCATCTGTAGTACCTTTGATTCCACTGCAAATCTAGCATTTAGCGCCATCTAATGCCTTTCACATATAATGTTGTACAAGATTTCATTTTTATCTCTATATTTTTCATTCGATTTGGCACTAAAAAAAAAAAAATACAAACCAATTTATTTTGTCAACTAAACAGTTACTCAAGGGATTTGGATAAAAAAAAACAAAAAAACCCTCGATATTTATGCTTCATAGCACAAATCATTTTTGAATCTCCTGGTTTTTGTTTTTCATGAAAATAGGTTTGATTTCTAGTATATCTTATCCTTATAGTTTACTAATATATTCTACTTTGATTTCCCCAAAACAACAAAAATTTTTAATGTCTCAATCACAACAGAAGAAGAAAAATAAATTCTGTATAAAGTCAAAATAAATTCTGTATAGAGTCAAAATGGCACTGCTTGATGGTGTCTATAAAGTGTTGCTTTACTATCGAACAGAGCGAGATAGTGTCGAGAGTGTCGATGGCAGATAGGGTGCTCCACTATCTCGTTCTGCTCGATAGTGACGATAGTGTCTGAGGCAGCTAGTATGCTCCACTATCTCGCTCTGCTCGATAGTGGAGCAACACTTAATAGACACTATCTCGCTCTGCTCGATAATGTCGCTTTTGAGTATAAACATTCTTCTCTTTATTTCTTTTTATCTATAAACGAGAATTTTTTATAGTTTATTTTCTAAACGGCTAACTTGGGGCTAACTTAAGTCAAAATAGATTCTGTATACAGGAAAAATGGCACTCCTCAATAGTGTCGGTGGCAGCTAGTATGCTCCACTATCTCGCTTCGCTCGATAGTGTCGGTGCCGATAGTGTCGGTGTCGATAGTGTCGGTGCCGATAGTGTCAGTAACAGCTAGTATGCTCCACTATCTCGCTTCGCTTGATAGTGGAGGACAAATTGGCATTTTTTACATCCTTAGGGGGGTGTCTATATGTAAAGGATCGCCAATAATAACCACAAAAGAGGAAAAAGAGAAACAATTACATATGCATCTTTCTTTATACACATATGTAATTTCTGCATAGACTATTTTTACTTCTAGTTGGCTTTTTGGAACATGTGGTCACTAAAAAACATACTGTGATTACTAAAAGGGAATCAAACCTGTCTCTGTTAAGTTAAACAGAATAATATTTGACATGTAATTTTATCTCCAATCTTGTGTATATGGCCGTTTATTTTTCCCTTTGATGTTTTTTTTTTTTTTTTTTTCTTTCCCTCTTAAGGATTTTTTTTTTTTTCATTCTTCAACAATAGTAACCTATATCCATTTTTCATTGTCAAACTCAATTAGAACACCCGTCGAATTGTATAGGATACATGTCCCTTCTTAAGAAAAGAAAAGGCTCTACCTCCAACTCCGGGACCAACGACGGATCCCAGTCTACTGCATTGAATGGGTCTAACCACATTGACAATGTAGACAATGTTGACAATAGTGACAATGTTACTGATGATGAGGAAGTGAAGGAGAAAGAAAATAGGGATGCAACGAAAACACATCCTTCAAGGAGAGCCTCCTCAACAGCGCATCACACTCACCATCACCAGCATCATGAAAAAACCACAAAACACAAGAAAATTCGAGAATCTCGAAGGGTAATGTTCATTCTTGGTGCATTATTAGGTCTAGTGATGACAGCATTTTTCACAGCAAACAGGCACAATTTTCCGGCCGATCTTGATAGTATTGTTAATTTCGATCAATTGAACAATATCTTTGAGGATTGGAAAAACTGGAAGGATATCTTGCCAACTGGACTACAATCGTTTTTGCAAGATGCCGATGATGCCGATGGTGAATTGCATGGTTCTGCAAGCTCGTTTAGTGTTGGCCAAAGACTCTCTGCACAAAAGAATTTCACTGCAAAGTTTAACGTTGTGATGGTTCCTGGGGTTATATCAACTGGACTAGAATCATGGGGATCGACGACTACCGGTGATTGTCCAACAATTGGTTATTTTAGAAAGAGACTTTGGGGTTCATTCTTTATGTTACGAACTATGATTCTTGACAAAACATGCTGGCTCAAAAATATCATGCTTGATGAAGAAACCGGATTGGATCCTCCCAATGTCAAAGTTAGAGCGGCTCAAGGATTTGAAGCTGCTGATTTCTTTGTGGCGGGGTACTGGATATGGAACAAAATCTTGCAAAATTTGGCTGTAATTGGTTATAGTCCAGATAACATGCTCAGTGCTTCGTATGATTGGAGATTGACATATATGGATTTGGAAAAGAGAGATGGCTATTTTAGTAAAATGAAAGCACAGATTGAAATTAGTAATCGATTCAATGGTGAAAAATCTGTTTTGGTTGGACACTCGATGGGATCGCAAGTTATATTCTTTTTTTTGAAATGGGTTGAAGCGCTGGGAAAGCATTTCGGAAATGGTGGCGATCAATGGGTCAACGATAATATTGAGGCAGTTGTCGATATTAGTGGATCAATGTTGGGAACACCAAAAACTATTCCTGCTTTAATTTCGGGCGAGATGAAAGATACAGTCCAATTGAATGCTCTTGCTGTGTACGGCTTAGAGCAGTTCTTTAGCAGGAGGGAAAGAGTTGATATGTTGAGAACGTTTGGTGGTGTTTCCAGTATGTTCCCTAAAGGAGGTGATGTAATATGGGGCAATTTGACATATGCACCTGATGATCCAATAAACACTCTTGAAACAAATAATACTGATGTTTCCATAGACGTGTCTGACAAAAGAGGGAGTTTAGGGTCCTTTATCAAATATAAGAGTAAAAATGGGACAGTGAGGGAGGTTACAATAGAGCAAAGCTTACACGAATTACTTGAAGAGGCCCCTGAATGGTATTCCAGAAGAGTAAGGGAAAATTATAGTCACGGCATTGCCAAAACCGCACAAGAATTGAAGCAAAATAATCAAGATTTTCTGAAATGGGTGAATCCGCTTGAAGCAGCATTACCCAATGCCCCCAATCTCAAGATGTATTGTTTTTATGGAGTTGGAAATCCAACAGAACGTGCTTATAAATATGTTCCTGCTGATAAATCAGTCAAATTAAATTATGTAATTGATCGGGATGCACCAGATGGAGTAAGTTTAGGAGATGGTGACGGTACTGTATCATTATTGACGCATGTGATGTGTCATGAATGGCAAAAGGGTGCTTCATCAAGATATAATCCCGGCAATGTTAATGTAACAGTTGTCGAGATCAAGCATGAGCCAGATAGATTTGATTTGAGAGGAGGCGCCAAAACGGCAGAGCATGTAGACATATTAGGTAGTGCAGAGTTGAATGAATTAGTCTTAACAGTTGCATCAGGGAATGGGGATGGAATAAAGAATAGATATGTTAGTAATTTGAGAGAGATAGTAAAGAATTTAGATTTATAGAAGGAAAAAGGAAGAATAGAAAATATAGCCAATGAACTTTAAGCGAAATTGTCTTGAGTTCCCTACATTTATGAAGGGCGCGGGCGCGGGCGCGGGCGCGGGGGTGGGGATGTATGGTGAAGCAGAAGAAAAAGAAGGGGCAAGAGATGAGAGAGAAAAAGTTGGTAGGGGATGAGGAATTGTTACAAGAGATTGTGATTCAGGTGCTTGTCGGATTTATCAATCATAAAGCCTTTTCCCACTTTCCCCCTCCTTTCCCCCTCTCCTCGCTTCTCACAAAACCTCACTTCAAGATCTGTAACAGATGTTAAGATCTAATGCGACACTCTTGTGTCCCCTGTACATTTGACAAGCAAGTAACTTTATAAAGGTACCTGAAGCAAATTCTATAGTGTATTTAACTTTTATTTCCCACTATCATCACCCAAATTGCAGGAAACTTGCTTTAGTCTTCACTTACTTACGTTCAAGTAAAGGTTATAGTTTGGTTTGCTAATTGAATTGGTGTATGTTAACTTAGAGCTATTTTTTTGTTTCAAAAATAGCGGGGTAAAAATTAGGGCACTAAATTGTGGCACTAAAACATGGCACTATCATAGCAAAGAATGACATACAAGGCAAGTCTCACTATATATATTTTTTTCCTTCTTTTAGTTTGTGTAGATCGGTATTGCATAATGAGACGGTATTATCCAAGTGGTACATAAAAACCAGGAAAAAAAAAAAACAACAAACAAATTCCAGCTAAAGAAAAAGAGACAAATAAAATTATTTCAGAGCTAATATTAAAAGGAGGTCCCTTGCCGTTTCTTTTCTGTGTGCAAAAGTATATTCAGGGTGAACGGCGAACAGTGAACGGCGAATGGGGAATGGAGTGAACTTTGTTAAAAAAAAAAAGCTTAGTTAAAAAGAGCGTAATACAATGGCTTGTTGAAAAAAAAAAAAAACCAACTCTAATTAAGTAAAGAAGAAATATATGGGGATAAGTCACCTATTGTTTCATCAAGACACAAATGTGCTAAAATAAAAAAAAAAGAAAAATGCACGCTCAAATTGAGAGTTGAATCTCTGTAAATGGATATATACAGTTTTGTAATTGATTAAAGTGGGGAGTAAATTGACATCTTCTTACTGACATTTCACAGTTGTGATTGCTTAGGTTTTCGTTATCATAGATAACTTTAATTTATATTTCGGGCATATGGTAGCGAAGTGGTCTCAAATTTCTCCCAATTTAGTAATAAAGTACAAAGTACAAAGTTGCAAAATGCAAAAATGAGAGAAAAAAGATATTAGAGCACCAACTGCTTTTCAAGACATATGATTAGATAGATGTACATAAAAAAAAAGCAAGAGCAAGAGCAAGAGCAAGAACAAGAGGAAGAGCAAGAGGAAGAGCAAGAGCAAGAGCAAGGATAACAATAATAGGTACAGCAATAGTATGGACAAACAGGCAAAAGTAAAGTGGACAGAAAAAAAGAAAGTCAAATAAAGAATAAGATCAAAAAAAAAAGAAAAAGATAAATATAGAATTGATTTTTGAAAGGAATAAGACATTCAATATTCTACGCTCTTACAGGTAAACTCCGGAATACAAAAAGTTTTTGTTACTTGCGTAAGAGAAGAGATCCACGGCCTCACTAAGCATACTTAAAGCACGGTCTATCTTCTTTGTTGAAGATTGGGAGTTTATATCCAAATTTGTCCAATTTTTTTTTCTTTTTTTTTTTTTTTTTTATATATTTCCTTCTTTCTTTTCTGTCAATGGTTGATATTTGACTAGTCAACTAACAAACTTAACAAATGTAAAAGCTGCCATTCGGCAACATAGGTAATACAGCAAGACTCTTCATTTCTTCCTTTTTTTTCTTCTTTTTCCTTTTTCTTTTGATTTTCAATTATGTTTCCAGCTTATGATGCCACTTATGACGAATTGAAGGAGAATCAGGAAAGAGACGAAACAAAATATCAGCAGCATCTCCAATTACAGCAACAGCAGCGACAGGGGCCCCAATTACCGTTAAATTTCCACCAATTAAATCAAATAAATCAACTTCAACTTCAAAAATTACAACGACACCAGCCAATTTTACCTTTAACATTTTCACAGCAGATATCCCCTCCTCAACCTCCTCAACCGGCTCAACATTTACTGCAGCAATTTTTTGAAGTTACTGAAAGTTCTCCAATCCCGATTTTGAAATCTTCTCCTGAACCTATTGGTAATAATCATCACAGTGAGACACCAATGAGAAAATCAAAAAGTGGAAATGATCAATTAGGTATCGATAATATATGTCGATTTTGTCATAAACATTTTACACACAAAGGTTCACTTATGAGACACTTGGATTTGAAAAAGGGCGACTCGTTTCATCCTACAGATCAAATAAATAGTATGAGGAACAATAGTCATCTTCGGCGGAAAAGCATCGATACCATTTCATTTTGTAGTGCAACAGCCATGGAATTATCACCATCAATAAATAGAATAACTACACCAACAACACCAACCACCACCACCACCACAACAACAACAACAGCAACGCGGAAAAGAAGATCTTTAAAGAAGAGTATGGCAAGATCCCTGATGTCAAGTGATTCCGCAAGTGGTCAAAAGGAGAAAAGTAAACTAAGAAGAAAACTTCGAGATCGCAGGATTAAGGCTAAAATATTGACTAACGAATGGTTTCTTGATTTGTTCACAAAACTACCTTTACCCGATGTAAGACAAAACTTAACACCGGCAACATTTTGTCACTTCGTGGCGTTTTACATACCGTTGAAGAATTGGCCCTCACTAACCTCGGGGTATCCTTCTGCTGTTTCTTTCGGGGAAGTTACAAACCAATTACGATTGCGAGCGCATGAAAACTTTATACCAACTCTCACAAAAAGCTTTCAGGTTTACGAGCAATTGGATATTACTCAAAAGAGAGAAGCTTGGCTTAACGAAATACAACAATGCCTTCTTTCTTCAATTAGCGAGTTCTCATTGTGCGACTTGAACAATGTAAATTCGATAATCGACAAAAAAGAACAAAGTATTTTTGAACAAATTTGTGCAAATGATAATCTATCTGCTTTTGTTGATATCGATGAAAACCCAACAGTAGAGGAGGAAGAGGAAGAAGAAGAAAATGAAGAAGAGGAACTCGATACAAACTCGCTTCCGATTAATCCGTTACCACCACCACCACCACCACAACAACAACAACCACAACAACCACAACAACAACTACAACCACAGCCCAATACTATTATGTCACACCAAAACATTTACAACTCTCAATTACCAAACCTTGCCAACTATCTAAATGACTTTAGTTCATCTCATTTTTACTAGAAAAAACAACAGAAAAAAAAAAAAAATCTCTTAGTTTATATTTAAGTAGTAGAGATTCTCAGCCCCTTAATAATTGAATAAATGAAAAAGAGAACAAACGGAATTAAATTTTTTTTTATTTTTATTTTTTTATTTTTTTATTTTTTTATTTTTTTATTTTTATTTTTATTTTTTTTTTTTTTCAAGTTCTTTGTATTGGTGAAAAATGTTTATAGAATAGGTTTTGCTCATCCCTCTCCATGGATTACAATGTTTCCCGAACTGATAAGAATAGCTGTTTGCGGTGATGAAGCTGTTGGGAAATCTTCTTTAATAACATCTTTGATAAAAGAAAATATCCTGGAATCTCAAGTGAACAATGTCTTGCCGCCTATTACTATATCTAAGAATGATTACATTGAGAGTTTACAAGAGTTACCTGAAATGGGCAAGCAGCAGTCTCAACCAAGAGCGCGCAAACACAAAGGTAAAGCCGAATTGTTGCGGTTACAGACATTGAACTCAAAGGAAGTACTGGATATCATTCCCAACACAACTGTGGTTACTGACACTAGCGCATCTGATCCTGGTAATTTGCAAAAAGAATTGAAAAGAGCCGATGTTATATGGCTAACATATTCAGACCACTACACTTATGAGCGGATATCATTACATTGGATGCCAATGTTTCGTTCTTTAGGGGTAAACTTACCCATCATTCTATGTGCCAACAAAGCTGACTTATCACCAAAATCACTGTGGAAAAACCAAAATGCTGAGGAGTTCATTCCTTTGATAAATGAGTTTAAGGAGATAGAGGCTGGTGTCAGATGCAGTGCGAAAAACAACTATAACGTAGTTGAAGCATTTTATTTATGTCAGCGTGCAGTAACACATCCAATTTCGCCGATTTTTGATGCAAAGGAAGGAAATTTAAAACCTGGTGCCATTGCAGCTTTGAAAAGAGTGTTTTTTCTTTTTGATACAGACCAAGATGGCTATTTGAACTTTGATGAATTTAATGAATTGCACAAGAAATGTTTTCGTGTTGCAGCAGCTGAATCGGATTTTAATGATATTGTTAATTACATCGACTCCAAGATTTGTCAGGATCTTTTGTCTGCCCCAAAGAGTGGTTGCATTAGTGAAGACGGATTCGTATTGTTGAACAAATTGTATGCTGAGTCCGGAAGACACGAGACGATTTGGTGCATTCTTCGAGCGAATCATTATACCAATTCTTTGTCTTTAGATGACAAGTTTTTGTTTCCGCACCTTGACGTTAATCTAAATTCTAGCGTTGAGTTGAGTCCTAATGGCTTCAGATTTCTTGTTGATTTATTTATCAAATTCGACAAGGATAATGACGGCGGGTTGAGCGAAGACGAGCTTAACAATCTATTTAGACCAACCCCAGGAATTCCAAAGTTATGGATTGAAACAAACTTTCCATCATCCATTGTGTGCAACGAAGAAGGCTACGTAACTCTACAGGGTTGGTTAGCACAATGGAACTTGACCACGTTTCTAAGCTATAAGACCACCTTGGAATATCTAGCCTATCTAGGGTTCGATGCTGGAAATTCGATCAAAGCTCTTAAGCTTACGAAACCAAGAAAATGTAGACAAAAGCAAGGCAGGATTTACCGCACAAGTGTCAACGACAAGAATATATATAATTGTTTTGTAGTGGGAGCACCTAGAGCAGGAAAGAGTTCTTTGCTAGACCTGTTTCTACATGGTTCCTACAGCGAAGTGTACTCCCATACAAAACAACCAAGATTGGTTATCAAGGATATAGAATTACGAGGAGGCAAGCAGTGTTATTTAATATTGGAGGAGCTTGCCGAATCAGAAGGTGCCATCTTGGAAAACCAAAAGAGACTAGACGAGTGCGATGTTATTTGCTATACCTATGATTCATCTGATCCAGAAAGTTTTCAATACTTGGTTGACTTGCGACAAAAGTATCCTCATTTAGATGAAATTCCCTCGGTGTTTGCTGCATTGAAAGCTGATTTGGACAAGCAACAACAGAGATCCGACGTACAACCTGAGACGTATACAAGAGACTTGTTCCTTAACTCGCCGTTGCATATTTCATCATCCTGGACCTCCTCTCTTCATGAGCTTTTTATCCAATTGGTAGATGCTGCAAACAAACCGCAAAGTGCGACTCCCGGGTTAGAATTTAACAATGCAGCAGTCGACCAAGAGAATTTGAAGCATTTGATGATGGCCGGCGGTGCTTTAGGCATAATGGCCCTCGTTTCTATCTGGATGTTGAATAGCATGAGAAGATAAGAGGAATAGAAAAGGATAAAAGGATAAAAGGAAAAAGAACAAGAAAAAAGAAATTGATAAAACCCATTCATCTCATCGCGCAAAAGAGAAAAAAAAAAAAAAAAAAATGAAAAATGAAAAATTAGATACAAGTTTGAATCATAACTGTTAGGTTATAACAAGAGAATACTTTTCCGTGTACATACTCAAGATGTCTTCAGAGTATAAGCAAGTCACGGTTGATAAATTAATCGAAAATACTTTTGATTTGGGAAATTTAGCTACATTTGACCCTAATCCTCTATCTAATGAAAAATTAGCCAGTAAGAATGAGCTGGAAAAAGAGGAATATCTAACGTCAATTGCCAGAGATAATACACAACTTTTGATAAATCAGATCTTATCACTCCCTATCAAAGCTTCAACAGACAGCCAAGGTATAACTTTAGTACAACTACCCCAACCAACAACTTTATTACCTCGAGAGAAGGGAATACCTAAAGCGGCCCCAAAAACAAAATGGCAGGAGTTTGCTGCTAGAAAGGGTATTAAAGCAAAATCAAAAGACAAATTAAAGTTTGACGAAGAGACTGGAAAATGGGTCGAATCATGGGGATACAAGGGTCATAATAAGAAACTCGACGACCAATGGTTAGTGGAAGTTGATGACAAGAAAACAAAAGAAGGTGATGATTTGATTGATCCAAGGACATTAGCTAGAGCTGAAAGGAAAAAGCTTATCAAGAAGAACGAGTTGCAGCATAAACGGAATTTGAAAAGGTGAAAAAACAAAAAAAAGTGCAAGGGTCTTTATTACACACGGAGTTTTTTTTCTTTTTTTTTTTGATCAACACATATGATTGATTAAATGGTATTTTCTTTTGAATAGTAAGTGTTTTTAATCGATGTCTTTGTTTTAATAATCAATGTCTTTGTTTCATTACTCAATGTCTTTGTTTCATTTTGTCGCTAGTGATGGCAGCTAGTGTTAAGAGCTAGTGTGCTCCACTATCTCGCTTTGCTCGATAGTGTCACTGTAGTATTTTTTTTTTCTTTTTTTTCCCTCCATATTGCTAATACTGGAAATAGTTCAAAAGAGCTTTTTCGGAGCTGGGAGAAGGAGACAAAGACGAAGATTACATATTTACATGAGTGCTTATAATCCCGAGAAATACTTGCCGACAATAGATGTACGTACATAAAAGCAATAAAAATGAAATCTAACAAAACCAACAGAACCAATGGTCATAATCCATTGTTATTATGAATTATGTCAAGATCCATTGCTACGAATTTTTTTGATGCCTTGGGTGCTAACTTTCGAAATCACTAGGCTATTCTCAGTGTTGCAGACTTGGAAGAAATTACGGTGAAAAAGATCCGAAAAGCGTTGCAGGAGCTATTTGGAATTGACTTGAATCCACATAAGAAAGATATAAATGAGATAATATTGGAAAGATTTTATGCTTTACAAAACAGTAATAGCGATAGACAAAAGAAGAAGGAAATTTTGCAGTCGACTGCAAAACTGCTGACGGAGGAGTCTGGTAGTAAGGAGTCGAGGAATAGAAAAGCGAAACAAGCAACAAGAAGAAAAGCAACAAAAAGAGTTGTTACCGCTACTTCAAACAATCCTTTTAATAAAGATATGGCTTTGAGTGCTGAGTTGCAAAGTGTAATTGGAGAAGAAAAGTGTTCGCGACCTCAAGTAGTGAAACGACTATGGGCGTATATTAAAGATAAGGACTTGCAGAATCCTTCAGACAAGAGACAAATTATGTGTGATGACAAATTGCAGCAGTTATTTAAAAAGAGTATGTATATGATTAGATGGATTGAAGGTGCAGACTTTTCAAAGGAAGCAACAAGACACTATCGACAATATCGAGCGGAGCTCACTAGCCGCCACTGACGCTATTATACTAACGATTGCATTGAAAGAAACCGTAGGTGCTTTTGAAATGAATAAGATTTTGAGCAATCATGTGTTTAAAATTGAAGACAACGAGATGGTGGAAGATGGTGTAAAGGAGGAGGAGGAAGAGGAGGAAGAGGAGGAGGAAGAGGAGGAAGAGGAAGAGGAGGAAGAGGAGGAGTCAAAAGAGATAAAAGAAAAGCCTAGTTTCGAATATAACTAAAACTTTTCCAAATATGTACCCCGGTTGAAAGCTTTTTCCAAAATGTATCTCGCTCTGGTCGATAGTATCTAATAACACCTCACTTTATTCTTCTTCAATTTTTTTTTCCTCTTCTCAGTTACTTATCTGTGCTTTGAAAAGGGTGACTGTTTTGTTATCAAGCCCGCAGATATCAATCAACACTGACTAGTTTGTTACAACACTATCTCGCTTTGCTCGATAGTGACGGCAATTACCAGGAAGCACTGAGCTATTTCTGCGCTACCATTTACAGATCTTGGACTTTGCAAAGCTGCACTGGCCTTTCCTTGAAGAAGCGCTACAAAAGTAAGCCGTAATTTCGATAAATATGTGTGTTATTATTTATACGAATCAGATATGAATCGATATGCTTGTAATGAAACGAAACCTGGAAAGTACTCTAAAAAACCTAAACTTTTATTTTTTGTCTTTCTTTTATTGATCTGAAAGATAAGAGAAATGGAACGACATTCAGATAATCCAATTCTCGCGTGTTCTTCTCACCGGCTAAAAAAGTCGTTTAGCTAATAAGCTCTTTAAATCTTTCTACTCACTTAGTTTGACGAAGATTTTATTAGGACGACGCTTAAGAGATTGCTAAAAAAAGAAGGAACAAACGAGGCGGTGAGTGTTTGTAGCTCGGTAAGGAAACATCTCATTTCTTATTAGAAAATAATGAGCCATGGTGCTGGCGGCAATAACGACGATGACGAGCTTTACAAGTATGTTCTCAAGGTTGTGATATTAGAGTACACAAACGAGGTGAGGTTTAGAACGCCTATTCTATCAGCAAAAGACCCAAAAAGACAGCATGTTGTTGCTAATAGACGAAGCATGTTGTTGGACTCGACCTTACCCAACTATGCCATGAAAGGGTTGAAAGCACAATTACAGGATATAATGACCAAGAAAAATGGACTTGTGAATGAAAAGTGCCGAAGATCTTTATTGAGATTGTACGGCGACCTCCTCGATACCAAAAACGAATACGAGCTAAAGAATATAGATTTTTTGATACCCAAGTTTGCTGCTTACGCCAATCAAGAATTGAAAAAAGTGGGAATTATTGATGAAGAGGAAATCACGACTAGCGTATTCAAGCAAACGACCGATTTCATTGACATGCTCTTGACAGTTTTGAGAAGCAAAAAAGAGCCGGATCAAATTATCATATCAAAGCTATTGGAGCGCAGAGACGAGTTTGCTAAAAACCGGATAAAGAACGAAGCTAAGGAGGAGGGGGCGACGGTGCTGAAGTATCCGACTAAATCATATAGGGTTGAAGATATGAACGATCGACTAGTGCAAACTACAAAAGACCTTTTCCAGGTAGATAATGTAAAGATTCAAACAGATGTATTCAAATACAAGGATACGGCATTAGCAAGTTGTGCACATGATGATATTTCAAAATTGAAATTGAAACTCGATTCTCTACAAAGATTTGCAAGTGAAGACGATCTGATCGCTTGGACAAGGCGACGAAGTAATTTGGAGT
Organism: Lodderomyces oxycetoniae; assembly: GCF_023343755.2. Classification (NCBI taxonomy): domain Eukaryota; kingdom Fungi; phylum Ascomycota; class Pichiomycetes; order Serinales; family Debaryomycetaceae; genus Lodderomyces; species Lodderomyces oxycetoniae. The sequence continues at coordinate 21,170 of NW_026055478.1, read as the reverse complement.
TGCAGGTGAAAAACAGGTACAAGACTGTAAACAAGACAAATAGCCTCCCAAAGATACCGCCGAATGAAGAGTTTTATATGTTGCCGAAGGCCTCCCAGATAAGAAAATTATTCATTCGATTGTCAGTTTTATTGACTGAATTAGAAATCAAACAAAATAACAATAAGGGTCTTGTTGAAAAAACTGTAATAAGTCCCCAAAAATTGGACTTTTTAAACTTGATAGCAAGGTTATGGTTAGTTGATTATCCAACAAGAGCGGCTGCATTGTTTCATGCATGTCATGCTTGTAATGCGCTTTTATCAAAGGAAAATTCAGAATCCTCTCAAACCGTGTTTTTGACAACAAGCATCAATATTATGAATGAATGCAGGGAGATTGTTGGGGAAGGCAATATTGAATGGGAGCAAAAGAAAAATTGGAGTCTCGATGACCAAAAGCTATGGGAAGAAAGCTTGATTCTCTCGCATAATCAGGTTTTCCACTCGTTTAAAGATTGTTTTTCTGCTATTTTCAACGAAACCGAAAAGGTTAAATTTGGACCTTATCTTGAGTATCTTGAAGTTCTAGAAACAGACCCATTATTTGACCCACAGGTGTCACTAGAATTGACCAAAAAATGGAAAAAACGACTTACCAAAACACTACTTAAGGTTGGCGCTAAAAGGTATGAAAGCTACCTTGAGAAGTTGCCCCGTGATGATAATTTGGGCGTTTTAGAACTATTGAAAATATGCGACGCCATTGTTAAAGATATAAAAAAGTTGCAAAAAAAGTACAAATCCCCGTTTTTGGGAGTTTTGAATATAGCTCAAACAGTTGCTTCGGTTACAACAGGTATGTTTGCCAGCGATGCAAAAATGATTTTCAATCACATAGAAGCATATTTTGCATTGCGTGGAGAACAAATAGCTACCGCCGATGCTCTAGAAGTTTACCAACTGCTTCGAGAGATTAGAGACATTTATCAACAAGTTTCAGTTTCTCAAACTCCGTTTCAATTTGATTTGGAAGCAAAATTCTTTCCTTACTTGAATACATGGGTAGAAGAATCGGATGAAAAACTTCAAAAGATTGTGGACGAAGCTTTGAAAAAGGATGACTATATTCCTCTTGATCTTAGCGACAACGAGCAACGAAGTAGTCGCGCCATTTTGGACACAATGTCAATCATCAAGCAGTATCTTCTGATACTAGGTAAACAGAACTGGAACGACGAGTTTCAGTTGGCCCAGTTATACACCAAATTGCTTCGCAGTATCTCCAACGGTGCAATATATTACTCTCTCCAAATATCCTCCAAGATCAATAACGAGTTATTCAAACCGGAAAACGAAGAGCCAAAATCAAATTGGTTGAACGAAGTTAAAAGTGTGGTGAACAACATACAAAATTTTACAAAGTCCGAACCAGAAGTTGTCTTCAATTTCGAAGCACAGACTTGCGTTGCTCTCAACAATATTGCCGCATTGATGGAAAACTTGACTAAACTCGAGGGTCTGATTGACCCGGAACGTATATCCCAATCACTTGTGCTGTATGATCCAAGCTTAGGAGAGAAATTTTTCAGTCACGTGGTTACGTTAAGGGTGGTAAGAGCAGAGAACCTCTGTTTGTATAAAGATCCCACAATTAACAGAATAAATCCGTATGTGTCGTTGATTGATGTCGTTAACAAAAAGTCAATTGGACGGACAAGATCGATGAAAAAAACCTTGGACCCCGACTGGGACGAGGAGTTTGAAATAACCTTACCAGCAGACTCTACGCTTGAGTTGTCTGCGATGGTTTGGAGTGATAACATGGGACAGCACCAAGTTTGCGGGAAAACGTTTTTTGAACTTGATCCAAAGAAATTCAAACACAATGGTTTTCCCGAGGAGATTGTTTTGGATCTTGATGTGCTGGGGAAATTGGTAATCGAAGTTGCAGTGGAGAGTGAAACGATGGATGCAATGTTTGCAATGGGACGCGCATACAGAGCTTTGAATCGGGTCAAGGCAAAGTCTGTGAGCTTAATGGTTGAAAAGTTTCTGGGATTTATTGAACATTGTTTCTCCAAATCAAACTTGAAAACAGTTTGTGCAAAAGGTCAGCCGGCAAAGATTGAAGTAGAGGCCTCAGTTGAAAACTTGTGTGATTATTTAAACTTAAATTTGAGCGTTTTGAAACAATACTTGAGAGACGACATTTTTATGGAGGTTATGCTAGCTGCTTGGAAAGAGCTTATTAGATGTGCTGATCAGTTGTTACTACCAAAGCTATCAAAGGCTAAGATTGGCACTGATTCCAAGAGCTGGCAATCAGTATCCACAAAAATTGCCACTGTTTCATTATCCACTATGAACATGTTCGGTTACCATAGTCCCTTGTCTGTTGTTGAAATCGAGACCGTTTTGCGCTGGCTAGACTTGCTTACGGAATTTTTTCACAATGAAGGGAATGGACCATCTATCGAAGAATTGAAAAATAATCGGTATCAGTCGATTCTACTTATCCCAGCATTTTACGATCAACCAGTGGAGCATCTTATGGAAGAAATTGAGAGATTAGCACCTGCATACGTGCAAATGCTAACAGCTCGCAATAACTTGAGCAGTTTGAAAGGATCAGATGGGTTTTTGAAAAGAGCAGGAAGTCTCTCGCGTAGCACAACCATATACGCCAACGCTACGAGTAAAACGAGAGCAGAAACGGCAAAGTATACCCAAGAAGCTCAAACGGATCCCTATTTAAGCATGATCCTGAAAGAAGACATAATTTTGAGAATTCTACTAGCTCGGGGTCAAAAGAAATTTGTTAGGCGGAGACTTAAAGAAAGAACAAAGATTGCTTACAGCTTGGCAACGGAGCGAATGGCTAAGATGGCTGCCGAAAAGAATCTTTTGCGGTGAAAGTTGTAGTAGTACACCCACGAGAATAAAAATTAAAGAAGAATAATTTGTCAAAGAACAAAATAGAAAACAAAAAATAAAAGGGAAGAACCAACAAAATACCTCGAGATGAAAAATATAGAATTGAAAAAAATACTAAACTTTATTGAACTTGCAGTAAATTTTTTTTTTATACATACATCACCCTTTTACTCCCCCCTCCCCCTCTCATTCTCTCCCTTCTTGTATTAATTAAGCGGATGCTTTATTTTCTAAAGCCATATCTGCCTCATCGTCGTCCTTTAATGATAATTTCTCGTCAATCAACTTTTTGAAACTTTTAATACTTTCATCTAAACTCTTGCCTTCCTCCTCTTGACTCTTGAATGTCGTTTTGGAAATATACTCATCATGCCCGCTATCGAAATACAATTTATACGAATTTTCAGCAATGGCCACCTTCAAGTTTGAAACTACACGACCTTCAACAGAATCCTCTTCTACTTCTTCGATAAACGATTTCAAAAATGGCATGCTCAATTTGGATGCAGGAACACCCTCTGTAGGATGAGACATTACGTAGCTTGTCACGTAGTAGTTATATTGCTCTTCGGGGCTGTTTTGGTCATTCAAAGTTAAGTCATCTAAACTGATAAATTGGATATTAACCATATGAGTTTTTTCATTGTAGTTGATTTTGAACATGTTTTCGTCCGCCGTCATCAAAGCTCTAGCCAGAATACGGTACAATATCTGCTCCTTAGCACTTGAAGTGGGCTTTGATCGATCGTTTTCGAACAATACCATTAATTCTGACGTTTTCACATCAGTTATCGTAGTGTATACATGTTTGACTAGAGCTTGCACCACCTTGTCAACGGTGTACATTCTGTACGCTTTATTCTTATATCCTTGACGTAAAGTCTCCTCAAACCATTGGTGCTCAATTTCTCCCTCAATTAATCTCTCAGACAAGCTGAGAACTTGTTCGTAGCAATCTTTTGTACCTACAATCTCAATTCCCATATTTTGTAACTGATGCGAAAGCAAATTCAAGTCCTTTGCAAATTGCGGGTACTTTCTGTTCCTAATTTCGTTACCGACAGCTTCGTTCATTTCCTTGATATGGAGTAATCTCTCGTACAAAGTTGTCAAATGGCGGAAAAAAACGTAAATAGTGGTGTTGCAAAAGAGGTTAAAATTCTCTCTCTTTTTGAGCAGAGAGTCATCCTTTGAGGAAAACTTGGTATTTGCTGATGTAACCCACAATTCGCCAGACTTTTCTACTTCTTCGTTAACTTCCTGTAAAGCAGACTCCGTTCCTTGGTGCTCGGGAGAATCTGCAGCATCATCCTTCTTTGATTTTGATGCCTTTTTCAATACATTCTTAAGCAAATCACTGTCTCGCAATCTCTTCTTGGAAGAAGCGTCAGTAGAAGAATTGTTCGCCAGCTGTGGAGTGCTACCTGAAGACCCTTCATCCTCAACATCCCCCGCAGTAGTTTCTTCACCTCGGCTTTGGACTGCCTTCTCAACAACTTCTGTTGGTATGCCAAAAAATAAGGAAATGAAAAACTTTAAAAACTGGGTTAGTTTTTCCCGATCGTGAGATGAGTACGAGGATGACTTATTGATAAACACACTAGCCAACTTGAAGACATCGAACAAAACTTCTTGATCATCAAACTTGTAATGTAACTGCTCTTGAGGTTTGGGAGTGAGTGGGTGAAGTCTTTTATTTTGTTGCTCAACTTTCACTGTACTGATCTCGCTAACAAGCTGCTTAGCCGTAAACAACTTCTTGTCTGCTTGCTTAAAAGTAAGTCCCAAATGATCCAAAGACTTGTAAAACACCTTCTGTTCCATTTCTCTCCAAACTTTATTCCATTCTCTTTGAGCACGTTTCCACTCCTCATCTTTTTGCTTCAATCGCTTCAATACAATAGGCACTGCTATTGCTGGATTTTCGTGAAGTGCATCGATAACTTCAAATCCACGATCTTTATCGTATATTTTTCGTATCACTTTCTTGTAAATTGTAGTTGAGTTGTGACCCAAACCTGGAGGTAGCTTAAAGTTGGCCTTTTGTTCGGGTGTCATATTGGCAATTCTGTTGGCAATTGTCTCCAATATTTGTATGGTTCTCAAATTTGATTCCATATAATAATCAAACTCAAGTCTCTCTTCCTCAATTTTAAACAAAACTTCTTCGTACTGATTCTTACGATGAGCTATGAAGCCCGAGTCCTCCGATGCCCACGTTGGATGTCCCACCCATTCATCATTCAATACTTCCCAGCACATTTCATCTCTACCAGAACATGGCATATAAGTCTCTACCTTAGGGAGTTGTCTATATGAAGGACCGTATGCCTTACACAATGAAAGTTCCAATGCGTGTTTCTTAAACGTTATATTTTCTAAATTTTGAGGCTTGTCGTCATATTCAACAAATACCTTGAACCACTCAAATAAATCAGCATTTGTATCACCCAAAAAACCCTCAACACGCTCCACAAGAGTGTTTTTATCAATAATGTCTTGTGTGAACAAATTCAAAAGCTTTAAAAATTCGCTATAAGTTTGCTTGTTTCCTAATGCCTTCTTTATCTTATCAAAAGCGCCAATCTCTTCCGAGAGTGAAGAGCTCTTGACTGTTTTGGCAGGAGGCACGGGCTCTGGAATACCAGGCACCAAAGTTGCATTCGGTGTTGGAATGACCACTTGTCCGGTTCCTGCTGCATTAGAACGCCCTTGAGCTTTTGTCAGCTTGGGTGCAGTTAATCCTGAACGAACCCCTGAAAGTTGAGCTTCTTGATTGTAATTGTCAATACTCACTTCAAATGTTTGCTTCCCTTTTGAGGAAACAAGTTCGGCTGTTGGTCCCTCATACAAATCTCTTTGTCCCGGGCTTGTCAATCCTAAACTATTGATACCAAGTTGCTGTTTCTGCTGTTGGTGTTTCTGCAGCTGCAGCTGCAGCTGCTGTTGTTGTTGTTGTTGTTGTTGTTGTTGGAGTTGTTGTTGTTGATGCTGCTGCAGCTGCTGCAGCTGTTGTTGTTGTTGTTGTTGCTGATTTTGCTGCAGCTGCTGTTGCGGTTGATGCTGAACATATTGCGATTGACCAAAACCTTGTCCAATTGGTTGAAAATTTCCCACTGGAGGTAACTGTGTTTCGTTATTGATATAGTATTTGTTTTGACCCAAATCCATTTGCCGGGTCTGTGCAAAACCTTGATTAGTCGTATCCGGTAAGAATTGCTTGAAATCGTCTAATAAATCAGGACAATTTGCAAAAAGTTGAGTCACCTGTTCATAAACTTCGGCAATAGGTTTTTGTTCCCTTTGATAGGTCTGCAAAATCTCAAGAAACTGTTTGTATATGTCAGGTTGATTTGCAAATCTCGTTTTTATTTTGTTCACATAAGAAATAGCATGGTTAAACTCAATTTGACCAGAGCCATTAGTTGGGTTAACAGCTCCATCGTCAAGTTGGCGTTGCTGATGTTGATGAGGATGCTGTTGATGGTGATGTTGTTGTTGCTGTTGCGAAACAGTCGCGGCAACTGAATTTTCATCATTACCCCATCCCTGATTATAAGAGGTCCCTGCAATATTTGAGCCTGTTGTTGTTCCCGTAGGTGTCGTAACTCTAATTGGATTGGGATCCGAGGGATCTAGTGAGCACTCTATTTTGTAGCCTGGAGGCAAAAAGGTGTTAAACCCTTGTATTAAGTTAGGGTGTCCTTTGAACAAAGTTGAGACTCTATCGATAACTCCTGGCGTGTCGATACTATAACAGCAAATGTTAGTAATTTCTTCCAAAAAGACAGACCCTGATACACAAGCTCAATTTCTCAAAAAAAAAAAAAAAATGAACATACCTTTGAGACTTAAAGTCTTTCATTATATCAAGAAAATTATTGTAAACCTCGGATTGGTTATAGAATTGAATTTTGACTTGATCCAAATATGATAACGCGTCCTTGACATTTAATGGTCGGTACACATTGCTGGTGGTGGATCTATTTGGAATCCCTCCAATTGTAGCGGCATTATTGACAACACCAACTGATTGGGGTTGTTGAAGAGAATGCGGCTGCAGCTGCAGCAGTTGTTGTTGCTGAGGCTGTTGCTGCTGTTGCGGTTGCGGTTGTGGTTGTGGTTGCGGTTGCGGTTGCGGTTGTGGTTGCTGTTGCTGTTGCGGTTGTGATGGCAGTAATTGAGGGGGAGGGGCAGAAGGTGCTGCTGGTGGTGGTTGTGCACCTACTTCGGGACCAACAATTTGGTGGTCAGAGTTGATACTGGCCAAGGTAGCTGGTGGTGGTAAGGCTGAATTAGATGGATTTGCAAATGCTCCAACAGAAAGTCTCCTAATTTCTGGCGTTTGTCTTGAGTGATCGGAATTATGTCCTAGTTGAACGGATTCGTTTACCGGGTGTATTGAAGGGATTGTGAACCCATGGCCATGTTGGGAGTGGTGGCCACTACCATTTCCTAAACTTGGCAAATTTGGTAACGGGTAAAACTGTTGGGAACCTGCAAAAAAAAAAAAACAAACAAAAAGTTAGTAAAAGCCGAAGTATCCTCATCCAAAATGCAAAGCATTTTGGATGAGGTGAGTTGGTTTTTTTGGAAAGCCATTGTTTTCTCAATTAAATGCGGAACTAGTGGTAGCAGCTAGTGTATCGCAACTCTGAGTTTACATACCTTGTTCTAATGTGGCTGGAGGTGGTAATACAGGTGGATGTTGACGGCTAATAAAAAGGGTTTGTTAGTAAAATGGGGGTTCACGAATGATAGCAGTATTATTATTATTATTTTATTTTTTTTAATACTAGTGACACATACTTGAATTGCTGTCCAAGGGATCGTTGTTGACTAGACCAGGGATCTTGCTGGTTAGACATCTTGAAAAACCTTTCAAAATCAAAAATTTCTTTCTTAATCCAGCTCAAATAGATATCCTATCTTTATCTAGACTTTTTGACTCTTTCAAAGATTATGTATCGGTATAGGACGTTAGCGGCTAGGGAAACGACAAAACCAAGCTAATCAAAAAAATTAACAATTTATACAACCTCCGATCTTTAGCGATCCACTCGGGCTATACCTGAACTAAGTTAATATTAGCGACACAATGATATTTGGCAAACTTTTCAATATTTGGTTATACAAAACCTCTTCGGTTTTTTTTCTCTCTCTCTCTCTCTCTCTCTTTCGTTCTCGCCTTGTTGATTTCTTCGTGGCACGTTAAAAGAGCAAAATTTGGTTCATTGAACACGACTGTATAATCATGAAAAATTCAGAGAGAGAGAGAGAGAGAGAGAGAGAGAGAGAGAGACAAGATAGATGGGTTTAGTAATAGTGAAAAGGTTGATATAGGATGAATGCACCGGACAGATTTGAACTATTCATACTACCAGACGGGGTAGATAAGTACGTACGAAATATTCCCGGATGATTTAAGTTTCCGAGGGACTAACGTTTGTTCTCTTTTTACTAGGATAAAATTGACTCCAGATACTAAAGTCCCCAATGCTGCTATAGTAAAGATAGAAAGAGAAGACCACACGCTAGCTAATTTGTTGAGAGCACAGCTTTTGAAAGACGAAAGAGTTATATTTGCAGCATATAAAGTAGAGCACCCGTTATTTGCGAATTTCGTATTACGAATTCAAACCGAAGATGATTATACACCAAGAGATGCCTTGAGAAATGCTTGCTCTGCGCTTATTAATCAGTTGGGTATTATAAAAAGTAAATTTGAGGATGAATGGGCGTTGAAAGTGCTTTTGAATAATACCGAAGACGATTTTTGAGCCACACCGAGGAGGGGAATACTAGCGAGCGAAGCGAGCTAGTGGAGTAGCACTATCGAGCAGAGCGAGATAGTGTCGATAGTGTTGGTGGCAGCTAGTGTTGATAGTGTTGATAGTGTCGATAGTGTTGGTGGCAGCTAGTGTTGATAGTGTTGGTGGCAGCTAGTGTTGCTCCACTATCTCGCTCTGCTCGATAGTGTCGATAGTGTCGATAGTGTCGATAGTGTCGGTGGCAGCTAGTGTGCTCCACTATCTCGCTCTGCTCGATAGTGTCGATAGTGTCGATAGTGTCGATAGTGTTGATAGTGTCGATAGTGTCGATAATGTCGATAGTGTTACTCCACTATCTCGCTTCTCTCGATAGTCAGCACCAGTAAGATTTATTGCCGCCTATACTTTAACTAGAATCGTTTGTATATCACGTAATCAGAAAAATAAAGAGAACTTTTATTTTGTATTTCGATGCAAATGATATATGATATGAAGACTATACTATGCTTATGCTTAAGCAATGCGTGGGCTTTGCTACACCGGGCTTTGCTACACTAGGGTTATCAAGCAAGCTAATGTGTAATAATACAACGTAAGTATATTTCCTTTGAAGAGCAATGTAAAATAAACTGATAATATAATCACTTCACTCCTCCTTTCTTTTTTTTTTTTTTTCCTTGTTCTTTTTTCCCTTCTATTTCTTTTCAGGCTTCTTTAAAAGCCCTTTTTTTAATAGCCTCCTTGATGATAGCTATCTTTTTCATGCATTCGGGAACTGGTTCCTTGGGGAAGTTTCCTTCTTGCATTACGAGGATTAATGGGTGCGTTTGAGTCAACCGATTTGGAGATATATGTGTAATTGCTAAACCTGATTTTGAGATACAAATTTTGTGATGATCTTTGAAATTGAATTGAAAATTACCATTGGTCATTTCAAACATAATGTAGTCTGGAGTCCTACTGTACCGTCTCAAAAACACAATCTCCTTTTTCTCACCAGTCTCGCTCACTTTGGAAAGGTTGCTGTTCATGTACTTTGCAAAGAAGTCCACAATTTCCAATTGCCTCTTTGCTTGAACAGGAGGATGCGACAATGAGTTTTCAATGCAGGTCCACCCTTCCTCGTCATGATAAATCAACTCCAAAAACTTGGTTGAATTATAAAGTTTCAACAATGTGTTTTCATCGTTGAAAAGAACCCCGATATCATCATTGGTCAATTGATATGAAAATCCGTATTTGTTTGAATAGTCTACCCATTTACTTATTAATGTTGGGTTCTCGCACTTGGGTAATTCAAGCGAGTCCAAGCTGCTGCCGTGTTTCGAGTGCTCCAACCTTCTAATGTTCTGATACGTTTCAAAACATATCTGGTCAAGACGCTTGATCGTTGTGGAAAAATGTGAATTAAAGTTGACCCTTCTCGGCCTGCCAAGCTGCTCGGGGTCTACCTCTTGATACTTGCTCTTAGTATCATTAGGTGAAAGCGATTGTGGAAGTAATGCTTTTGGTTGTTCTGAATGCAAATCTGACCTCAATATTTCAATAGGATTCTTGTTCTTTGGTGTGTAAATACCTGCCATGTCTTTTGCAGACTTGAAGTTCATCGCTGACTGGGCCCTTGATATAAAATCGAGTCCATCTGGGGTATCCATCAAGCTTACTTCTCTTGTTCTATCAGGGAACGGGCCCTTGAACCAGTCATATGTTAAAATCTCATCAATTGTTGGCCTGTTCAAAGGATTTAAGCTTAACAAGTCCTTGATCAAATATTTTGCTGAATCAGAGATAGGTTTGTCTTCTGGAAAGTAATACTCTGTCTTTTTGATTCTTTCGTAGATTACATTGACATCCTTGGCTTGAAAAGGTGGTTTGCCAACCAACAAAGCATACATCATTATACCAATGGCCCAAATATCTACTTCGAAACTATGTCCTGTGTTTTTTCCGCCCAAAACCTCTGGCGCTATATAGTTTGGAGTCCCGCAAATAGTATACTTTTTGGCATCGCTTGATGGAAGCACAGAAGCTAGGCCAAAGTCTCCAATTTTGAGGTTCATATCAGGGTCGAAAAAAATGTTACCCAACTTCAAATCTCTATGAATCACCCTTCGCGAATGTAGGTACTTGATAGCACCAACTACTTGCACCATAAACAAACGTACTTCAGGTTCAGTTACTCTTTTCCGGTTTTTCAAAAGTTCCATCAACGATTGGTTCGGACATATTTCTAATAGAATGTAGACATTGATATCATCCTCAAAACAGTCAATAAAATTGACAATATTGGGGTGCTTTAACGATTTGTGAATTTTGATTTCTGACAACAATTTTGTTTTTGTTTTTTCATTTTTAATAGATGCTTTGGCAACGGTCTTGGCTGCATATATTTGCCCCGATGCATCCTTCATTTGGAAACAACGGGCAAACCCGCCTTCTCCCAAAAAATTTCCACGGCGATAATCTCTTCCATTTCTTGTTCTAACGATTGAGGGAGGTGTTTTACACAATGCCGACAATTTCTCCTTCTTTTTCTTCACCTGTTGCTTTTGTTCAGGGTGTTGTGTCTGTACGTTTTCCTTTGACCACTTTCCAAGCTTGACGGGGGTGACATTGTTCGTTCGAGCATTGAGCTGGCCATTATTCAATGGTTGCAAAGGTTGTGAGCGAAGAGCAGACATCTATTGGGCTATAATGAAGTAGGAAAAAAAAACAAACCTCTATTATGGAACAAGAAAAAGGGGAGAATGCAACGACGGGGACGCCTGAAAAGCCTAGTATCCTGGTGTTAATTGGATCTCGAAAGCTTGAACTTTTTGCAAGAATTATGGTTAATGCTTAATTTCTTTTCAATCAACTTTTTTTTTGAACTAGGTAAAGTTGATGGGTGATGGCTTGATGCTCTTTTCTTTTTTCGTAAAAAGCCTTTATCTTTCTTTGCCTACGTTTGCTTGTCCTCTCAAGACTAATCCAGATTGAAGACGACTAGAAGATGCTAATAACGCCTAAAAGAAAGAAAGAAAAAGTTTCCAAAACTCGACTTTGCATCGATTTTATATTTCTATTCACAAATGATTTGGGGTTCTGGTATGGATTCTATTTCTTACTGGTTTCACTATTGAAGTTTGGATGCATTTTCAATATATTGTTTGTATATTTACAAAGTTTCCCAATTAAGTTTTGTTTGTTTTCGTATATTCTCGTTTTAGTATAGCACGTGACCGAGATGAGTGATTTCAGTTACATTATAAGAGCTATTGCTAGGAGGATTTGCTATAGGAGGATTTGCTAGAAGGTTTGTACTTGGTTTTTTGGTTATGTTACTCTGAGCAAGTGAGTATGCACAAGGAAAGTTATGTAAATGGTATGGTAATTGCGCGGAAGTGGCATAGCTGGTTATAGTATAGCTGGTTATATAGCATGGCAAGACATCTCATCTATTCTGCTGGGAAAAAAAAAAAAAAAAAATACACTAATAAAGAGAGATTATACTTTTTGAATCAGTTCAAATATCCCTTGCACCCTGGTGCTCCACACAAACACCTAATACGTTCATCGTCATTGGTCTCTCTTTCAAACTTGTAATCGTACGTGAGCTCCTCGTTAGCCTCTATATCTCGAAGGGCGTAAATGACAATTCTCTTCTTACCTTCAACTCGAATGATCTTTGCCGTGCAGCTGGGACTACAGCAGTGATTGATAAATCTGGCAATACCTCCTTTCTTAGTCGCATCAATAACTGTGTTCTCGTCGATTCTGAACAAATACGAAGAGCCTATTCCTGTTCGCAAATAGCTCTTTTCCCTATGCTCGGCAACCTGCTGTCGAATCCTTTCCCCTACATATTCAATAATCATTTCTTTTGCTGCAATCGGTTCCATTGCATAAAGACCCCAGTTGTGAATAGAGGATCTAGCAAAGGTAACGGGTTTTTTCCGTTTAGTAAGCGCGTTCAAACTTAAAACATCCGATTCTGACCCAATTTGGGCTGTGATATCTGCAGCAAACCTTCGGTTATTCGCTCGATTGACACGAGAGCTCTGATAGGTACTGGTGGTTTCAACAGGCTTCTCGTCTTCTTCCTCTTCATATTGAACTGTCTTGATCGGCTTGTTTGCATTCTTGCGATGCGGCAAATAAAAGTCCTTACTGGCATCGGGGATTTTCTTGTATCCGTCACTCTTGAAACTTCCAGAAACGGAATCAAGATGTGCTGGCAACTCCTTATCCACGGCTTCCAATTCTTCTTCAATAACCTCGTGGTCTGCTACTTTGTTCAAATTTTGTTTCCACAGCCAATATTCAATATTCTTCATCTCAGTTGCAGGTACATCGCGTAAAACACTGAGTGCAAGATCCATATCCTCTGTGTCCATGAGGCTCTTTTGGAGATCATGCAATTGGAAAGACAAGGGTATGAAAGGTTCCGGGTAAACTGTGTGTGGACCATCTTCGGTAGCCTCGTATTTCGAGTCAAGTACTGGCGATTTTACGTCACCATTCTCCTCTGCTGCCTTGGCCGCTTCTGTTTCCTCTTCTATTGGTGCTTCTGCTTCTACTACCCTTTCTTCTTCTTCTTCTTCTTCTTCTTCTTCTTCTTCTTCTTCTTCTTCTTCTTCTCCCTCAGTAGATAAAATTGCCTTCTCAATATCTGTTGAAACAGTCTTTGTACCTTTCTTCACTTTAGATCTTTGTTTCTTCAACTCTGGTTCGTCGACATAGTTTTCTTCACTCACCGTCGTCGTGTCAGTGAGACTACGAACTCTCTTCAAACCATGCGCCACGGGAGTTGCGGACCTACTAGTTGACTCATCTTCATCCTCCTCGTCATCAGAAACATCCTCCTCGTCAAGATTGAGTGCATGCAGCATCGGCACAATTGCACCCTTTCTACGACGTCTCCTCTCATCATCTCTTCCTTCTATTTTTTTAAAGTAGGGTATTCTTTGATTGAGAATTCGTCTCTCTTTTTCCAAATAAGACAAGGCATTTAACTTAATCTGGGCGTTTGATACAGCCACAGATTTGGCCTTTGCCTCTTTTTCTTTAAGTTTAAGTTCTTCAACTATTGACGGATAGTTTTCATGATCCAAAAGCTTTAAAATATGAGGTGCAAGAATCCTCTCTCTAATATCCTTGATGAGAAACGATTCAAATTCCTTGATTAAAATATTTGATGCCTCGTCAATCACATCATTCCCCTGTTCATCTGCAGCGCTTGATTCAACATAGCCCTCGGGAACTGCCAATTCCATCACCAACCTGTACTCAAAAAACTTGTGACAATCTTCTTTCAAAAAACACCTTTCACATTCCCTCAAAGAGTTGAAAACAATATAAAACCCACTCTTGTCTGATAAAACTCTAGTCCAGTCGTACTTCTTCAACACTCTCTTGATATCATGGGACGAAATTTTTGTTGTCGGCACATATTTGTCACGAATCAACAAGTAAGGTCTGTTTTTGACGTATTTGGATAGCTCATTGGGCAAATATATGCCCCTCTTTACTTGGTTATTATGCCTGCTAGACATCAACGTGGTATTTGGTTGAAATTTCAAAGCTGCAGCTTGCCGTATAGCCTCTTGTTCCTTCAATTGATTCCGTAACTCTTCCTCCTTCTTGAGCATTTCCTCGTGCTTCTTCTGTTCTTCCATAAGTTTTAGTCGTCTTTTTTCTTCTTCTTGCTCTCTTTTGAGCCGCTGGTTAATTATTTTACCTCTCGCTATGTTTACCTTTTGATTTAACAAATCGTCTTCATTGTCATTAAGACCAACTTTCAACTGTTTCCCGTCAATCTCCACTGCCTCCGAGTTAACAATCTTTATGAATTTATGGGCGTAATCACTTGCCTTTTCAACACTTCCATGGAATTTGAAAGTTGCAACACCCAAGGGCACTGCACTATTGGGATCGTTGATGATTTTCAACTCCTTTATAGAAAAGCCAAAGCTACTCAAGAAATTGGTTAGATAGGTTGCATTAATGCTTAAAGGAAGATCCCAAAGAACCAAAGTGGTTAACGGTGCTGGCCCTAAGGAATCCTTGTCAAAAGTGAATTTTGCTCGTGGAAGTTGTTTAAATGGAAACTTAGCTGATTTCTTGTTTGGCTTTTGTAAATACTGTGCGAGGTTCAAGAGTCGAGGGTCCACGTTGTCACTCTCTGAAACACCTTCTCCTTCAAGTCTTATTTTTTTCGATCGAAGTTTCCTCTCATGCTTGGATAAAGTCTTATCAAGTTCGGGATCGTATAATACTTTGTAATTCTTAGAGCTAGTTTCCTTTGTAGTTGAAATAGCTATTAGTTTGGTGGTAAAGTCGCTATGATGAGCTAGTTTTACGAAATCGGCATCGCGCTTGTTGATACCTGTTCTCATATCAGTTCCTGGTACCAGAACAATATCTGTTATTTGATTTCTCTCTCTCTCACCGGAAATCGACATTGGTGTACTTTTACCCGAAGAATCTTTAGGGTACCATTTTCGTCGACCCTGCTCGATATAGGGACGAGTATCATATTCGCTAATCTGCTCATGTCCATTGTATCTGGTGTTTAGCAGCAGCAGCAGCAGCAGCAGCAGCCGCTGCTGCTGCTGCTGCTCAATGGCGGCTGAAAAATGCTCATCGTCGTAACCTCTACGAGAAAATCCCGGTTCATGACGGTTGGATCTCTTGTAGTACGCACGAGTTTGGTCATTACCTCTATCACTTCTATACCCCGTCTGCCTATAGTTGTCACCACCATATGCCATTATCCAGATATATAAAAACTACCCCCCTCCAAACTCGTCAACTTCAGCTTTTTAGCGGCAATTTTGCAAAAACAAAAAGACTCTTCAGGCTACTAAAAAGTGAAATGACCTAGTGTTAGTATTTTCCTTATATCTTGAAGCCCAACTAATCCCAGCTTCAAAATATTCTATATCTAATTCTGACTTTAAAATCAGTAATGGTAAGATAATCCTTCTCCGTTTTTTTTTTTTTTTTTTTTATTTTATTTTATTTTTTTTTATTTATTTTTCAACCGCGCGATTGCGATAGTGTGCACTTAACGGATAGGCCGAAAAAATAGCAGAGTATACTATAAGAGTAAAGAGGTATTTGTATATGGAGGAAAGATGATTGATAAATAAATTTGTATTCCGGGATGTTCTATAAGCGCAGTTTTGGTCTACCTGATAGATTTCCCTCATTGCAAAGATAAAAAAAGGGGAACATGTTCTTTCCCTGAATGAAAGGAATGCTAGTAACAAAAATTATTTCAATCCGATATACTCTGAGTATCTCTTATTTTCATGCTTTCACTAACGTGTACGTTTTCTTCTTCTTCTTCTTCTTCTTCTTCTTTTTCTCCTCCTCCTCCTTCTTCTTCTTCTTCTTCTTTTTTTTTTTTTGTTTTTCATTTCTCACTTAGTTCTAATGTGTTTTAGTGGCCCTGCTGAATGATAGAAATTAGCAGAATAATCTTTCTTTCTAAAATGTCTCTTTTTAGGTTCTTGAACATAATGGTCCCAACCCTGGTTTTCAGCAAACCTTACAGCAGCCTCTTTAGTATCAAATTTCATAATTGTTCCTTGCATATAATCGGAAGAGCCCTGATATCCCATCAAGTCGTTCTCCCATCTGTTCCCTTTCCCCAATACATCCCAATCCAACTTCCAATGATCACCATTATGGTGTCCTGATTGTGTAGCTGGCTTTGCCTCTTGATAAATTCTAACTACCCTACTTGTTACAAGATCTTTTGGTGCCCCGGATACAACTTCCTTCCCATCTGAATAGACCGGTTTCAGAAGCTCTGATTGTTTAATACGGGGGGTCATTGCAAATGAGCGCGCCATATTTTTGGAAACAAACTTGGGTACTTGCCTTGATATCATTATAAAATATAACTATATCTCTCTCTCTCTCTCTCTTGTAAAGGTGTGTATCCTAAAATTAAGTTGTACTTCAAAATGATCTTCTTGTTCAATGTACTACAAGATGAATGTTCGGCTTATTTTTGCTTCAATAGAAAAACTTTGGTTGGTTAGATTTTTTTTTCTTTTTTCTTTTTTTCCGCATTCTCTTTTCAATTCGCATTTTTCTTTTTCCGATATGGGAAGAGATGGAAAATCTCAATAAGTTTATGAATGATGAAAGAGCAGAGATTTTCTAGAGGTTTGTGAGTGTTTATGTGTGGTGTTGTAAGCCGGTATATTCATCTTAATGTCCTCTAGTCAGATTAACCAAGCATTGAAAGAGATCATCCCGTCGTATAACGGGGAGAATCGTTCAAAGCTTATCAATTATGTCGATTCGTTATACCATCTCAGTCTCAGAAAGCAGAGCGGGTTACCAAACAACAGTGGTATAGGAAGGTACCACTTGTGCACTTATGTGATAGCTGAGAAGTATCAAAACTTGTTTGATCTTCCAACTCCTGACAAGTCAAGGATACCGATTCAACCACAATTGGTTGATAAGCTAATCGATGATTTTCGAGATTTCGTTAATCAATTATCTGCAGCAAGTACGCCAAACTCAAGTCCCCAAAAAAGAAAAAGAATTGCAAGTACGCCAAACTCAAGTCCTCAAAAAAGAAAAAGAACTGCAAGTAGCTCTCAAACAACCCCTGTGTCTGGTAGTTTCATGGGAAGTCTAAATGAGAAAATAAAGCAATCTGGCTCTCCTTTGAAAAAACTCCGGCAAGCTGCAGATACGACTCTGAGTAACTCAAATAATGACAATGATATCGAAAATGATATCGACAATGAGGACAAAAACTCTCCATTCATAGAGAAACCAAAGACACCGTCGAAACGGAAAACTAGACATGACCCTAAAGTTGTTCTGATCCCTGAGTTTATTACATTTTGCAATACCTTCTTTATACCAGCCAAATACTCCTCGCAAATGATACGAACATTTTTCCTTCACAAGCACAAATTTGCAAAGAAAACTGATTGGCCGCTAGCTTGTGGTATAATATATGCTGCATATATTAGAATCAATAGCCAATTACTTAGCAAGACAATAGGTGCAAAGTCAGAGTTTATGGCACTTATGTTGCAGTATCAAAGGGGCGGCTTACTGAAGCTGACCCTTCAATCGTGGTGTACTTTAGTGGGAGACTGGATCAAGGACGAGCCTTGGATACAAGCTATAGAAAAGCAGTACGTTGCGGGAAACGAAATCAGGGAAGAGGATCGAATGCAAAATGAGTATAGAGGTCGTGTAGGCGAGGGCTGGGCATTACTAGAACGGTTTGGAGCTATGATTCATGGTGAACATTTGTACGAGTCTAATAACCAAATCAAGTACTACAATACTTGGTCAAAAAGGGCCCATGATGCATTTGAACAGTTGAGTTGAAAGAAAAATATACATATACTAAAAAAAATATTATCCGTTCTACCTTTGTATGGTGCACATCACCACATAATTGAAAATAAAGTTGAGTAAGAAAATTGAAAAATTAGTTTCTTTTTTCTCCTTGCTATAAACGATAGGACCAAGAGTTGTTTCAAAATTTCAATAATAATAATTTGCACTGGTTGTATAAATGAAGAGGAATGGGGAGACCCATATAAAAGGAACAGCAAAAAGGAAACGATCCAAGAAAGTAGGAGAAAAGAGTGGTGTTTTTGAACGTGTAGAGCCTGAGTTTGAGTTTGAGTTTGAGTTTGAGTCTGAGTCTGAGTCTGAGTCTGAGTCTGAGTCTGAGTCTGAGTAGTTCTAGTCCAAGTCCAAAATGCTCCTATCTAAATTAGTTTTCAATACAGTTTACTCAAATAACAACAAATGGGAGCATACTATTAATCGTGTGGTCAGCGCCGTTGTCTCCATCCAATTCTCGCATGTCACTCCATTTGACACAGAAACTACTCTTGTGAGCGAAGCTTCAGGGTTTGTAGTTGACGCGGAAAGAGGGTTGATTTTAACGAATAGACACGTTGTGGGGCCTGGTCCTTTTACAGGTTACGTTGTTTTCGATAACCACGAGTCTGTTGATGTAAAGCCAATTTATAGAGATCCTATACATGATTTTGGTTTTTTACAGTTTGACACTCGGGGTGTAAGGTATTTGAAGTTAACGAAACTTGATTTGGAGCCGCAACTAGCCAAAGTTGGTACTGAGATCAGAGTTGTGGGGAACGATAATGGGGAAAAGTTGTCGATTCTTGCGGGTATTATATCGAGGATAGATAGGAATGCGCCTAATTACGGAGAACTCGAATATAGTGATTTTAACACGGAGTACATTCAAGCAGCGGCATCGGCCTCAGGAGGCTCATCGGGCTCCCCTGTGATCAATAAAGACGGAAAGTGTGTTGCTTTACAAGCGGGTGGTGCTACAAATGCTTCAACCGACTTTTTCTTACCTGTTAACAGGCCAAAAAGAGCTCTTCAATGCATTCAGCACGACATGCCCATTACTCGAGGAGACATACAAGTTGAATGGCAATTAAAACCATTTAATGAATGTTCTAGACTTGGATTAAGCTCAGAAGCAGAGACCAAAGCTAGAGAGTTATTTCCCGGTAAAATAGGCTTATTAGTTGCACTACTTGTCTTACCCGGCGGACCTGCCGATGGTATTATCGAGGAGGGTGACACCTTGATATCTGTTAATGGCGAATATATTTCTACTTTTGTAAGGTTGGATGAGATATTAGACGAAAACGTTGGAAAAAACTTGGACTTTGTAGTACAACGAAGTCAGTGTGAGTTGAAACAGAGTATTAAGATAGGCAATCTACATGATATAACACCAGATAGGTATGTTCAGGTTGCTGGTGCAACGTTCAATAACCTTTCGTATCATGTTGCTAGTTGCTATTGTTTACCGGTGAAGGGAGTTTACGTATGTGATGCCATGGGATCGTTTAAATTTGCAGTTCTGGACAGAAATGGCTACTTGTTGGACACAGTGGATGACAAACCCGTGACCAACTTGGATGAATTTGTGGAAATCATAAAGAAACTTCCCGACCGTTCAAAATTTCTAGTTTCTTACCGACACGTTTCCGACATGCACGCAAAATATATTCAAACTATTCGTATGGACAGACATTGGTATCCTTCATTTATAATGGCCATCAGGAATGACAAAACAGGTTTGTGGGATTTCAAAACACTACAGGAAACACCATTACCGCCTACCACTCGTCACGGAGTTCTACGGTTCAAATAACTATAAGGAAATTCACTAGGATCGTCTCAGAACTGTGCAAAATGGATGCGGTCATTTGCTGGAATTAAAATACTTAGTCTAGGCAAAATCGATTGTTATCCTCTTCAACTGAACAATTGCTATGGTGTTGTTGTTGACGCAGCAAATGGATTTGTCTTGGTGTCGAGAATGTATGTGCCACACTATATGTGCGATGTCATTGTTGAGTTTGCTGAAGCTATTGATGTACCTGGCAAAATTGTATTTTTACACCCGCATCTTAATTATGCAATCATCAAGTATGACCCAAAGTTGGTGTTGGCAGACGTACAATCGCCCAAATTTTCAAATGTTCCATTGAAACGAGGAGACGATGTGCTTTTTATTGGACATAAATACGATCAAAGAGTAGTTACAGAGGAGGTAAAAGTAAGTTCCGTATCATCAGTAAATGCCACTGCAGACATAACATCGCCCTGTTATTACGGGACCAATTTGGAGTGTGTTTTACTCGATAGTAAGATTGCTCAAGAATGTACTTCGGGTGTATTGATGGATAATGATGGTACATTGAGAGCAATTTGGCTATCATTCTTATCATGTTATAAAATGGCGTTGGATGTGACAGATGTAGCAGAAGTGATAAGTTCATTACAAGAAAACCAAATATCACCAAGTATAAGAATGCTAAGCGCCGTGTTTGCAGGAAACTGTCATTATGTTCCTTCTTGTGCTCCACAAGGCCTTCTTACCTAGGTTAGATTTGAAGAGGAAGCTGAAGACTACATTAGGTTGTTTTTTGTCAATAGAGTGGCAGCTTCACGCATTGGCGAAAAGCCGTATCCTTTGAAAGTTGGGGATGTTGTTCTTTCGGTTGACGACAAAATAGTAACAAACATGAGAGGGTTCCACTCTATGTATCAAAAGGAATCTTTGGTTTTCAAAATTATACGCGAGAAGAAGGAGATGACTTTAGAGGTTCCAACCATAGAAACAGACACATTGGAGACCTCGCAAGTTGTAAATTGGTGCGGCATGATGCTCCAAAAGCCACATTTTGCAGTTTGGCAATTAATGACAAAGATTCCTTCCGAAGTATTTGTCGTAGACTTGAGTGATTGTGGGCCTTCTTACCAATATGATATTGAACCAGTTAGCTTTATCACTCATGTTAATGACGAGGAGACTATAGACTTGGAGAGTTTTATTAAAAGAATTCGAGAAATACCAGACAATACATTTGTCAAGCTTAGAATGGTATCAATTGATATTATCCCTACTGCCATTTCCTTAAAGACTAATTATCATTATTTCCCAACAACCGTTTTA